>NC_056743.1:1070849362-1070984352 GCF_019279795.1 Protopterus annectens
CTCCATGAAGCCAGAATCCAATGAGCAAGCACCGATGTCAACTTAGATGGATTTGTCAGCAGTGGTTGTGGTTAACATTCAGGTCCACAGTCTTAATCCTATTAGCAGCATCGACTCGGCCCGCAATATTAACTGCTTAAGTGGCAGGGTTTTTGGTGTCATACACCCCTTCAGATTTGAAGTTGTGGTTAGCCTTGGCTCTGATTTTGTCATTGCTGACGCCTGTGTGATCCACTCTTCAGTTTTTGGTTTTGAGGTTATCATTGTACTTGGTGCAGCAAGTTTTTTGGTACTAGAAACTAACAATTTTTACTGATAAGACCATCACACTTTCAATATTAGGCTTATGTGTGGTACACTGTAATTCTCATTGTACTAATATTGCGACCAAGGCAAGTAGGCTCTGGCTTTGGTCAGCAAAGGATGGTATTGCCGAAGCACTCCTTTAAAGATGAGATCAGGAGGCTGTTTTTTTTAAACATATATAAAACTAAAAAGCAAAATCTCTCTGCTGAAGGCAGACCCACCACAAAAGGCATACACTAAGCAAAAAACGTACGTCAGCCACCACAGCAGAGACAGAAAAATGGAATGGATTAAAAAGAAAAAAAACCTTCTTTATTAAATAGTTAGCGGTTTCGCAGGGTTACTGATACTGCGTCTTCAGGCCAAGATAAAGCCAAAAGAGACAAAATATAAATTAACAATCGACCAGTAGAAACATGGAAATAATAAAAAGTGCGCAATAAAAAGAGCAGCTAAATCAAATGACCACACCTTCAAAACAGGTATAAAGGGTTATACCACAATTCAAGTCAGGCATTCTGTGTGCTTGAAGAGCTATAATCCATTTAAGCTCCATTCTCTCAATGTAATTGTTCGTCACCACCCCTTGCATTTGGTGAAACCAGCTGCAAAACCCTAAATCAGAACCCATTATGTTTAGGGTTGGAAGAGGCATGACTAGCTAAGGCATTATTCAATGCAGAATTACCAATATGTTGTAAAATATATTCCCTGAGTTGATGTGTGGTTTTACCCACATAAAAACAGGAGCATGACCAGCATGTAGCCAAATAGAGTAAATTACTGCTTCTACAAGTTGCAAGAAATCTGGGCGAAAATGGCTGCCCAGATACAGGATGATTAAACACATCTGAAGCAATAAAATTACAGGCTCTACAGCTATTGCAAGCAAAAGTACCCTTCTTGTCAGGTGTGGCAGATGCAATCTGATGAGGTCCATAAAGCATACTTTTAAGAGACCGATTATTCCTGAAAATAAAACGAGGTACCTTATCAAACTATTAATCTTGTCAGCCATTAAAACAGGCCAATTCTTCCTGATAACCTTGCAAAACTGTTGTACTTCACTAGAATAAGTGAGCACAAACCTGGGAGGTCCACTTAGTTACCTACGTAAATTATGTGCATTCCTGTGAGAACCAGCGGAGAAGTAAGGTGCCCCTTTGCTATTTCTACAACCAAAAGCTACACTGTAGGAAGTGTTAACCTGCTCACTAGAATAACTCCTTCCTAAAAAGTCTGCACAAAGGGCATTGAGGGCTTCATCAAAAGTATGATTATTTGTAGACAACTTGGAGACCCTCAAAGACTGACCTTTAAGTATATTGGGAAATTATGTTTAGTATTTTTTAAACATCTTTATTGAAGCATATTTTAAAAGGTAACGAGTTTAAATACAATAGATTAATAAAAAAGACACCATAGTAACTTTTTCCATTGCTAATTTCATGCAATGTACAGATGTTTTCTTTTTTAAATAGTTTTCATTTATTCCATCCCACCCACCCACCCATATATCCACAACCCCTTTTTCCCATTTTTACACATTGGGCTGGGGTGACACTTCAACAGTGATCATCATCTAGAGCCAAGATTTACACTGCCAGGTGGCCAGCCATGCCGGTGGTAGTTCTTCCGCACCATGCTGACACCTGTGGCCAATTTAAATTGTCCAATCCACCTTAGTGTGTCCAATCCACATAGTTTTTATTCATTCCCACATAACATAAATTGCTCAATTACTCCCTTCCATTAAATCTCACTTATCTGAATGTTATTCATTAAATTTCACTTATCTGAACATTATTCTGCATGTACTGTTCCCAAATTTTTTTCTGTGCAGTTTACGCCTTCCTCTTTTCCTAAGGATCTCACTTCCAGTTCTGTTATCTCCTGTACAATATTAAATCCTACAATACATTTGGTTTATCTAGTAAGTGCCTTTTTTGGTGCCTTATATCCTTAAATTTAGTAATGAGTTATGTTAGGCAATTTAGGGCTTGTAACCCAGTTCAAAAGAACCATTTCTTCAATTACAGCCATTTGCTGCTTCAACATTTCTGACAAAGTCCTGTGTAGGGAATTTAACCATTACATTCCCAAAAATATGTTCCCAATTATCTTTTTCCCATCACACCTCCAGCATTACTACCTACCTGACAGAAAATTATCTCAAGTTCACTTGGGTATAACAGTGCGTAAGCAAGACTTCCATGAAAAATTCCTAAGTCACCTGGTCTTTGTTGCATACTAGAGAGCTGTATAGATGTACTCCCAGAATTCCTTTGTAAATTGCTTTTGCATTCTCTCTCTTCCCCCATCTTTTCTAACCTCATGCAATTGATTCTTACAGTTATGCACCGCTTTGCACACCCTGCTAATCTCTTGTTTACAGTAGTTTCTGTTCTAGACTCAGCTAAAATATATGCCAGGACTGGTCTTTAACTTATTCCATGTACTTTATCTTTGCCTGTATTTTTATCAACCCCTGGTAGGGAAGGTAGTCTATAACCTGCATTCCAAACTTCTGCTTAGCTTCTTCCCACTGTAGTACTTTTTCCTCCCTGGTTATTTTCTCCCAATAATTTGCTTCCTTTGCTATTTTTTTTCAAGTAAATTCCAGACCCCTCTTGCTTGTTTCCTATACCCCTACTTGTAGTCATCTGTATTAGTAAAATCTCCTTTCTCCATTGCCATATTGGCTTTGTTCTTAGAATTCCCTCTGCTACTTTATAAATCTAACATTCTGTACAAGTCTTCTCATTAAGGATCCAAAATCCTATTTGTTGTTTCTCATACTCCCCATTTCATCATCATCCCTTTCTACTTTGATTCATAACCTTTTGCTTGTGTTATGTATATGATCCTTAACTGTGTAGCTCTAAAGTATCCCTTCAAATCAGGTAATCATGAACTATCTTGCCCTGTGGGGAAAAAAATCAACTTATCCCACGTAACTCTTGTTCTCTTCCCCCTTGCAAATAAATCCCTTCAAATATTTATTAATTATAGTCTACAACCTTTCCTCTGGTTGATAAAGATGCACCTGACCTGTATGTAAAACTAAAGGGACTAAAATGATGTTGCTTTTAAATTACTATCCACATCCATAATCAAGAGCTTCCATCTTCTCAATTTTTTGTATCATATTTTGTTTAGTCCATTCCCACATATCTTTGGCTGCAGTAATAGAAATCTTTTTCATCCATACTTTTAAATACTTCATGTTGTATCCCCATAAATACTTCATCTTGAATCCCCATAAACATGAAGCTTGCCAGTTCATGGACTAGTATATAGTTTAAGCTATAGCCTTTATCTTCAAAAGAATAGCTGGGGGGGGAGTAGGGTGGAAAGTGTTAAGTGGCTCAATTCATTTAAATGTGATAGGGGGACAGTAGAACATGAAGGCATTAAGACCTGGAGGGACTACCATTTTTTTCTCCCCTCTCATGTAGAGCATGCGAGCATATGGCTTTTAGGACCTGGCACATGGAGGGGGAGGAGGAACCTTTTTTGCTTGTCAGCCATATCGAGGAAGGGCACCTGGTGCCAATTGAGCTAGTTACTATTATGTTTATATTTTTATTTTATAATGCCAAAAGACTTTGAAACTGTCTTAAAATGTTCCAAAAATTTAAATGCCATTTTTTGGATGCATCAGCTTACAATAATCATCCAGGTATAAATCTAACTTTTTTTGATTATCAGACCAGTTATATCCTAGAAATTTGCAAGTTTCTTATTTTCTTTGCTATTGGTTCTAAATGTAACACAAGTAAAAATAAATGGGAAAGATGATGTCCTTGCTAGGTTCCTCTTTTTAGATGCAGTTTATAGGAGAGGAACCTTCTCCTTAATTCTTGCCACTGACCCTACATCTTCCTTATTAACCCTGTTGTTCTGTCAGGGAATGTAAATGATACTGTTGCCCTACTCAAAATCCCATTTGACTGTACTGAATGCTTACTGTGCATAAAGACCAACCAACAGTTAAGTGGCATTTTCTTATACATTGCTTCTCTCTAGGTTTTCATTGTTACATTAATGTCAAATGTTCTGCTTCATGTGAATCATAATTGTTCTTTTAATGTTGCCCAGTGTTTTCCTCTTGTCCTCAAACCCACATTGATCCATTCACATTTGCAATTTTCTTAGTATAGATATACAAACGTAATCATGATTTAAATTTTAAATAGGTTTATGTGAAGCTGAGTCTTAAGGATCTTTACCCTCCTTGGTTATTACAGCCATTGTAGCTTTCTTCTGAGATGTTAAAACACCCCATTGTTTAATATTGTTGAACAGAACCTTCCAGGTCTTTATGACGTTTTCCCCTCCTGACTTAGAGCTCCACAGGAATTACTTCTTTCTATGGTGACTTTCCTGTTTATTGATTATATATCACTATTTTTGTCTCATCTCTTCCCATCTTGGCTATTAATTGTTGTCCTTGGTATAATTGTCTTCCATAAAAATTTCCATTAATCTTTTCTTGGTATCCACAATCCTGTGATATATATGATGTTTCTTAAAATTTCCACAATATCTATAATATCTGTAATAGGTTCTCTGGTTACGTTTTGTAACAGTCTCCTGAAGTTTAGTGACATCCCTTTCTATTTTGTTTTCTGATTGTGGTAAGGTTTTCTGCTCTGGAGTTCTGAAACACTACTTAACAGCAACCTTTCTAAGCTCATGCATATTTTCTAAATATTCCCTTAGTTCTCTGCAGTTGCTCGTTTTGTTCTGAGATTCTCCTCCTTATGCAACACTTTAATCTTTGTCATCTCCACTAAGTAATCCTTATTACTTTCCCCATTTCTTTGTCTTGGTTATACCATGTTTTTAAACTCCATTTTCATTTTCCTAATTATTGACTGTACCTTTTGAAGACATTTGTACTCTTCAATAATTCTAAGATCATTTCTATTACTAATTCCTTAAGTTACACACACACACTGAGACAAGTAGAAAACACTCCAGTGTCTCATTTTTACTTCATTACCCTGCATTTTTATCTTGATGTTTATTGGTGCATGATCTGAAATAGTTATTGCATGCGTGTCAAAACTTTCAATTAAATACATATGCTGTTCTGAAAATATAGCTTCTATTCATTCTAACCTAGCTATTGTACCTTGGGGAAGGTTATATGAATTTCTCCTCCTGAATTTGCACATTTTTTTATATTTCTTCTAAAATGTACCCCTTTCTCCTCTTGTTCTCTGATGTGTTTTCACTGTTGCCAATTGGGTGCCAGTCTCCATCCATAAATACTGATGAAAGCTCATTTCTCCCCAATTTTTTTAAATCTCCGCAATAGCAGTTTTAGGGGAAATATAAATGCATGTCCAGCGTAATCCTTCTCGCCTGCTAAATAACCTCTTACTATCACTGATCTGGTGTCATAATTGGGGGCCTTCTTACAATCAGTATTGCTGATTGGCCTTCTTACAATCAGTATTGCTGATTTTCCTTTGTCCCTGATATTCTGAAAAATATCCACACTTCAATACTTTTTTTGCCAAAATTCACATGCCAACTTCAATGCAAATGTCTCTGTTAAATTGCTATTTGTACACTACACTGCTTAATACAGTGTGATACTCTGTGTTTTGCTTGTACATGTCAAACCATTTGCATTCCCTGCTAATCTTGACAAAGCTGCCATTCTGGTAAAAAGTTATTACTTTCACGTATTATACATGACCGTTTTGAACGTTTCCTTTGTACCCAGTTTGGCATACTAATTTTGCATGCAGTTTTTGATTCTCATCTCTCTCTGAACCCTTTTCAGATTCTTAGAGTTTTTGCTTCTCTATAAACATTCAAAAAACAAAACTCACAGCAAATGCACAAAAGTATATACACTTTACAAAAAGGGGGAAGAAACAAAACTCGCAGCAAATGCACAAAAGTATATACACTTTACAAAAAGGGGGTTTACCCTCCCTTATAGGGCCAGGTGCCCTAAGTAGAAAGGTGCAATAGGCATTGCCTATTCTGAAGTTAGGTTTAGTTTTGCTGAAAGTGCACATTGGGTACCTGTGTTCTCACTTTCATAGATAAACATCTCATCACTTTTTTTTTCCTCCCAGATAAGGAAAATAACTTGCATGCTCTCAGTAAAGTTTAACTTCTAGCTTTAAGAAAAAGTCCTTTAGCTACCCTTAAATGAATAAGCTAAATCATGCATTGTTGTATTTAATGCATTGAAGTACTAAGGCTGCTGTGGAGGCAATTACTTGCAAAACTATTCATTTCGTATAGTTTCAGACGTAATTTATTCTTGCTAAATTGCTTGCCAGTTCCTGTTTAAGTTATAATTTCAATGTTCCTTGCAGTTTCACTCGGAACACAATGTTCAGACCTTTCCTGATTAATTGCTTGCACCTGTAGATGTACAACCTCCAAATTAAATAATTTTCTAGTGGGGCAAAAGCTAGTATCTTTGCAAATGCAATGGAGGGCCCCTATTGAGTTTATTCGGAACACAGTGGTCAGATCATGCCTGACTAATTGCTGCACCCTGTTTTGCTCTTAATTAAAAAAACATGCTAATGGGAAATAAACAGCTAATAACCTTGCAAATACTAGAAAGAAATACTATTGTCATGCTTTTCATTGATTTTGTGTGTAGCTTAAACTAAAGACATTAGTGTAGACTTCCACGTGTAAAGAAATGAGAAATTAGTTTAAAGCACACATGAAATAATGAATGCAATTTTACATTTCCACAATAACCGAAGATCACAATGTTATATTACATATTTCCAGCCTTCCTTATGTTATCAGTGTAAAGCCTAGATACATTACAGTTAAGGAAAAGTGCTGCTTAATTTAATATTGTTAGCATGAACAGCAGTTTACCGATAACCTCCCCCCCCAAACTTGCATTGAAAATACTTTTGCATACCATATAGAGCTGCTTTACAATATAATATGTAGTTCACATTAGAAAATTTATTACATAGATATTAATACCACTTTTTTAATTTCACTGCCTTAGTTGTCATTCTTAACATTAATGTCCAGATGTGAGGATAGTACTTTAGAGTCCTCCTAAAGTTTTAACACCGTCAACAAACAGTCTTTTTCAGCCACTTCTCGCAAAACTACAGTTCACTGTCCTAAACTGCATCTAATGGGAACATGTTCAGGGATTTCACATTTTTGCTGGTCTTCCTCCTCCTCCTCCTCCTCCTGTTGACCTCCCAGCACTGGTCTGTGGTTCAAGTCAAAAGTACTCCTGATTCTTCTGATCAGCTGCTGAGCTTTTTCTGTTGCTCATTTTCCTTTGGAAAACTGGAAAAGGTTTCACTGGCAGGTTCTGTGGGCAGAGTCCCCTTCAGCGTAGAGGCTTACTCATTTCTTGGCTAAACTTTTTTGTTGTTATCCTGTTCTGTATATAAAATGTCTTAGATTCTCCATGATAAAATATTTTGAAATCCGTTAAATGTAGCAACTTAAATCTCGCACCCTGCCTCTTGACATCCACATTGCAGGTAAAAACTTTATCGCCTTCTGCCTGGTGTACATTGAATTTTTCTGCAAGTACTCTGGTATCTCCCCGGTTGTAATACTTTTTTTGCCACAGTTTTGACAGGAGCAGCTTTTTTTTTCTGCCAGTATATTGCATCTTTACTAATATGAGTATTAGGTGATTATTCGTTACCAAATTTGTAGCTTGCGAATGATGTGCCATTTCATTTAACAAATCCTGCTTTGGAATACCAGTCTAGTTCTTTGTAGCTTTATAAAGGTAATGCAGTATTTTCCTTCCAGATTGTGTGGTATAGCAGAAAATCTCAGGTGTTCTCTCCTCTTACTACTGTGTTCTTTTTTTTTTGTTTTTCTTCTTCTTCTTATGAAGCCTCCTATTCAGTCCTTTCTTTTCACGTCATCCTCTGATTTCTGCCATTTTATCCATTCACCAGAATAGCTATTTAATGCTTGTATACTTTCCAGCATTTTGTCATTAACTATATATTTCTCCAGTGTCTCGCTTATTTTAAATACCTCTCTGTGCAAATGATTTACTTTTCCTCTAAATTGCTGAGAGCAATCTCCTATACTAGAGCTAAAACTCCTTTTTGCTGACCAGATGTGCAAGTCTCTTCCCAGCTAGAGTTTTTTGCCTTTTCTTTTCTGGTTGATTTTTTTTCTTTCTCCAAATTTCTCCTTTGCTATCATCTAGGCAGTGGAATGACTAGCCATTTATTGTGTGCATGTTTACCGGAGTCATACTCTGATCACAAATGACCAATTGTAAGTACAGCCCAGAGGAACATGTTCACAGATAAGTTTATAATAAAAAGTGGATTTTACAATTGGCATACTCAAACAAGTTTATACAGTTACAGTAGTAATGGTAGAAGACAGTACATCGTGTTAAGAGCAAGAGGTATTGAAGCATGAGCAGTAAGAGTTGAGTTTAGTCAGAGTATAAGAAATGGTTTGATTAGGTCTAAGTAGTTGTGATTCATTAACTGAATTTTTACCCAGATTGTGAACATTTACTAATTTATCATTTTCACTTGCCACACTTTGTCTCTGAGTGAAGATTTCTGGTGACAAACCTAACTGATCTAAAATATGCCCATTCGCAACCATGTTCAAGAACCACAGGTTCTCCATGTTAGGCTGAACCAACCTCTGTCCCACACCCATCCTTTGATTACTTTTATGAGGAATCTGTGCATCTTCATTAAGTTCTCCAGATGGGATGAGTGGGTTCATAATCGTGTACAATATTCGGCGATACTGTAGTTGAGGGGCTCACCAGATGCGCAGTAGCAAGCCCTGCCCAAAACCCACCCATTCTTGAATATGCATTCCCTCTGAATGTACAACCGAAGAAAAAGTGAACTGACATGTTAATACGACAGTATATATAACAGTAAACTGTTACCAGCATCTGTAATTAACAAGTTTTATTGCACTATAATCTGTAATTAAGTTTTATATTATAATTATTAATGTTATGTAGTCCAATCTCGCCTACATTCTTACTCGCGGGTTCGGCTCTGACTCGGCCAACTTTTATTTACTAGCTGGAAGTCTCCCATTGGCTGGGCCAAGCAGGTATCCCATGCTGCACTGCTCCATAACCCCAGATCTCATTTGCCGCTCATGTAGCTAGGACGTGGTCTCGCTTGGCTGTGGCCAAGTACCTTCTTTTTTTCAATTTTTCTTGAGAAATTTGCTAGTTGTTCGACCACAAAAGCTATTTTAATAGCTATTCTTCTTCTTGCTTGTTTGCAGTGTTTTTTGTTTGTGTAGTTGGTATCCCTAACTGTTCCGGTGGGCTAGGCCCGTTTTACTTAGAGGACCTAGTCCAGCTTTCTGTGTAGTGTTCCGTTTCCTTTTTGTGGATAGTGTGTTGTGAGTTAGTAAAGAACCATGTTACTTGGAGGTTCTTTGGTTGCCTTTGTGTAGTCTGATCAGTAGTTTTCCCGCCTTTGCTGTTTTTTCCAGCTAAGTTGTTTTCAGTGGTCTGGTTTTCCCGCCTTTGCTGTTTTTTCCAGCTAGGTTGTTTTCAGTGGTCTGCTTGTGCAAGATGTCTAAGGATCAGAAGGAACATAAACCTTCCGGTTTTAAAAAAATGTTCCAAGTGTAGTTACAAAATGTCCATTACGGATGGGCAATTCCGTATGTGTTTACTGCCTAGGAGCAATTCATTTGCAAGAGTCTTGTAGCTTCTGTCACGCCTTCAGTCCGAGGGTGCTCCAGGAGAGGAAAAATAAACTAATATTGAAGGGACTCGTAAAACCTTAGTTTGAGGAGTCTTTAGACTCGACTTCTAGTTCTCAGCCCAAGTCTAAAGCTTTGAAGGAGAGATCTCTGGCTCCGTCCTTTTCCTCAGAGCCCCCGGAGAAAATCTAAACTTGACTCTACCTCCTCGGCTCCTCTGTCCTCGGGGCCACAGGAGGTATCTGTAGTACTGGAATCTGTGTCGGCTCCTATTTTACTGGAACCCATTCGGAGCCGGTCGCCCAGTGTTGGGCATGGTTCTCCTGAGAGCAGATCCCAGTCTCCCTCCCTGTCCTCCAAATCCTCCAGGCTTTCTGATTTGGATGTCGATAGGATGGTACAGAGGCTCCTGCAGTCGCCGGTGTTGGCAAAATTATTCTCGGCTCCGACCCAGTTGGCTCCGGAGCCCCTCCTGATGCTTGTGTCAATGATTCCACCTCCAAGCACTTCCTTGTCTTCGGAGCCGGAGTGCTCCTCTCCGAGTGATGTTCCTGTGCCGGCTCTGATACCCCTCAAAGGTTTATCGGTGTTGACATCTGCTCCGACCCTGTCGGCTCAGTCCACAGGTTTCGGCACTCTGGTTTCCTCAGTCGGGCCCGAGGGGGATACTTCGGGACACCTGTCTGTTCCGAACCTCCCTCTCGGCGCATCGGCTCTGGGGACCCCGACCCCGGTCATGGCCTTAGAGGCCAGTCGATCCTCAATTTGGGGGGACCCGCTTTTGAGGCCATGCGGAGCGCACTGGCCAGATCGTCAGTTACATCACCTGGATCGGTCATTCCGTCCCCTTCCACCCTGGCTAGAGCCTCTGACATCCCCCTATCCATAGATGGTGGAGCCCAAAGGCCTGGGGATACCCCTATGAGCGGTCCCCAACTTTCTGAGGGCCCCTCAGAGTCTGTGCTTGAGGAGCCCCCTAGAAAGAAGTCGTGCAAGAGGAAGCACATAGACTCCCTGGATGAGTCTTTCATTTCTGATACCGACCTCGAGGAGTCGGTGGGGTGTCCCAAGTCGTCCTCTGATGACGTCTTTCTCCGACATCCTGGAGATATTGAGATAGAGAGGTGACTGGCTGTCCAAAACCGCCTCTGAGGAGGAGTCTGTATTCCTCAAGGCCTTTGGTGCTCAACCCTCCACCTCCTGGGTGTCTCCACCCTTAGACGAGCTCTTGGATTTAATTTGTCGAAGGGTGTGGGAGAATCCTGATTCGGTGGAACCTGTATCCAGAAGGCCCAATAAGTTTCTTTCTGCCCCCCCCCCCGGGAAAAAGTTTCTGTTTAAAGGGGTTTCTGTAGATGCCATGGTGGTGGCGGCGGCCACACAGCAGGAATTAGCAGAGTCTTCTTCCTCCATCTATCCTCCTAACAAGGAGTCTAGGAGCATGGACCGGTATGGGAAGCATACCCCCTCATCAGCGACCTTCACCCTACGGTCACTGAACTACCTCTGTCATTTTACTCTGCTCCAGAGAGATCACCTCAAGGAGTTAGGAGATACTCTAGCAGGTAACATACCCGAGGCGTTAGCGCACACGATTAACGCCCAGGTGTCTACCCTCAATGCTATTGTCAACTCGTCCATGAGGCTCATATCGTATGCAGCCGAGGGGGCGAGTAGGGCAGCCAGTTCGGGAGTAGCCCTCAGGAGGCAAGCCTGGATGCTCCTGTGTCATTTCGCGGAGGCCTTCAAGTCTTTCTTCACTGACCCTCCTTTTGATGGGTCCTTGCTCTTTGGGACAAAAGTGAAAGACACCCTCACCAGATGCGAGCAAGAGGGAAAGACCCTGTCTGCCGTAGGGGTCCGTTTTTCCCTCCCCTCGAGGCCTTACCCCAAGGCACAGAGGGGAGGGAAGATGTGGTTCAAGAAATCGCAGAAGTTTTTCCCGACCGCACAAGGTAAGTCCCCCTCCAGAGGCAGTGGAGGGGGAGGTTATTCTGGAAGACGCCACCCTAGAGGCAGAAGAGGCCCCCACAACTCAGGAGACCGTGATTCCTTTTGCGGTTCTTCCTACCATCATTCCTGATGTGTTGCCCGACTGTGCTATTCTGGAACCAGTCGGGGGCCGCATATCATTGTACCCGGAAGCCTGGGAAAGCATCACCCAGGATCGATGGGTATTACGAATAGTTTCCGGAGGTTATGCCATCCCTTTTTCGGCAGCCCCCCCCCCCCCTCCAGTCAGGAAAATCCTGGACGTTCCACCCAGTCAAAGGGATCACGCAGCATTAGAGGTTTCAAAGCTGCTAAAGAAGGGAGTCATCCAACCTGTCCCCTCAGACCAAATCAGATTAGGGACTTACTCAAGACTCTTTTTGGTGCCAAAATTGAACAGGGGACCTGAGACCCATTCTAGATCTCAGCAGATTAAACCACTACATTCTGAAGTCCAGGTTCCGAATGGTCACCCTTCAGTCCATTTTTTCCATTGCTGGAAAAAGAAGTATGGTTGTGCTCCATTGACCTCAAGGATGCTTACTATCATATCAAAATGGACAGGGCATCCAGGAGTCACCTACGCTTCCAGCTGGGAGCCATTTTCAGTTTTGTGCCCTGCCCTTTGGTCTCACCACAGCCCCCAGGGTGTTCACTAAGTGTTTGGCGGTGGTGACATCTTACCTGAGACGTCAAGGATTCCAAGTGTTTCTGTACCTGGACGACTGGCTCCTTACCGCCCCCACTAGGCATCTACTCATCCGAGTCAGGGACGCTACCATTACCCTCTGTCAATGACTAGGAATAACATTTAACTGGGAAAAATCTGCCTCGCTGCCCTCACAGCGTGTCATGTTTATAAGCGCAGAGCTAGACACCGTTCATATGCGGGCCTTCTTCCCACACGACAGGATCAGAGTATTACAGAATCAGGTTCACGCTTTATTACCCCTCAGGAAAGTACAGGCGAGATGGGTTCTTCAGCTTCTGGGCACCATGACAGCTACCATTATGTTACTGCCTCTAGCGAGATTACACATGAGACTTCTTCAATGGCTTCTCTTTGCCCAGTGGTCTCTCCAAAAACTCCCCCTTTCCCACCAGATCCTACTCACGGACCGATGCAAACAGGATCTCAGTTGATGGCTGTGCTCCACCAATCTGGACGAGGGGAAACAGTTTGTTCCTCCATCACCTTTTGCCACGGTGATCACGGACACTTCCCGGATGGGGTGGGGGGGCATTATCTTGGCAGGACGGTCCAAGGCACCTGGCAAGATCACGAGGTACATCTGCACATCAATGTCTTAGAGATGAGAGGGGTGTTACTGGCATTGCGGGCACTTCAGAGCTCTCTTCCTCTGGGGACGATTGCAATACACTCGGACAACATGTCCGTTGTGTGGTATCTAAACAAACAAGGAGGAACCAGATCTTGCCCCCTGTGCAGAGAGGCCATGCGAGTGTGGCAGTGGGCAGTGTCCTCCCAATGGTTTCTAGTGGCGATGCACGTTCTGGGGAAGGCCAATGTGATGATAGACAGGCTGAGCAGAGCTATTCTGATGCCTTACGAGTGGTCACTGATCTGGTTGCTGAACAGATTTTCAGCAGGTGGGGTCAGCCTTGCTGCGATCTTTTTGCCAATCCCCTCAATACCAAATGCAGCAACTACTTCACCCTGATCCCCCCACAGTGGGAGTCACCCAGGGGCGCTCTAGTCCCCAATTGGCCCTCCGGTCTGCTCTATGCTTTCTCTCCATTTCCAAGAGTGATTCAGAAAGCCATATCCTTGGGAAGCAAGATGATTCTAATTGCCCCACACTGGCCTCGCCAGGTCTGGTTCTTCTTTCTCAATCCATTCGCTGTGGACAGTCCTTGGATTCTGGACCCAGTACCAGACCTACTGAGACACGTCGGGACAGATGTTCATAGTGTTACACTGCTGCAGTCATCACTGTTGGGTTATCCTGCCATCAGGCGGTCCCGCAGTCGGCCCAAGTTCCAAAGTCTTGGTCCGGTGTCAGTTGCTGTCGCTTCTTCCCTGACGTCAGTGCGCCAGGAGTATATAAGATGCATCCGATGCCGTTTTCTTCAGTCTTTCTTGCCGTGCGGTGCCCAAAGCAGAAGCAGTTCGCAAATGCCAGTCAGCCGACTCCTGAGATTTTCAAATCGAATTTCAGACCGAAGTCTTCATAAAGCTAAGTACCCCATTGGGGAACCTTTTCTTGCCTCAGTCCGATGTCAGAAAATGTTAACAATTGCATTTCTTGTGGGAAGCAAATACCTCATAAGGACTTTCATTCTTATTGTATTCCTTGCCTAGGCCCAGACCACGACGTCACAGGTTGTCGGTTTTGCGCTAGGTTTAATAAACGAACTATTAAACGTTGGTTTGATTTCGCCCGACATTATTTTGGTAGGAAATTTAATTTTACCATGCCGTCGGAGCAACCGATGACTGGAATGCATAAAAAACGCAAAGATAAGGACAGGCAGCCGAAATCCAAACCAGATTCCGAGGCCTCTTCTAGGCCAGTCGCCGGTTCTCCGGTTTTCAGTGAGGCGCCTACGGCAACCCCTGACGACCGCTGATTTAGAACCCCAGGCGACATCCGATTCTCAAGCGGAGATTACTAGGCCTCCACAACCTTTACCTTTAGGCCCTTCCGACTCCATACCTGAAGGAGATTCCGGTGCGGTTGAAACGCCTTCAGTTACTTAAGGTGTCTTCAGACCGACTACACTCACTATTAAATCCTATGCAAAACTGAAAACTCCTTTAAAACCAAAGAAGACTGCACAGCAGTCTCCTGTACAAGGCCCCATGCCTAGGAAACGGATGCTTAAGATGGCTGAAGACCTAATTACTCTTATCAGGGGTTCCCATCCCCCTCCTGATAAAAGGCCAAGGCAGGAGGAGGACTACGCTTCCTCTGACCAGGTTTCAATTTCCTCAGACTCTTCTGAGGAACAGGAATATTCCTTTCCCCCTTATGAAGATTCTGATGCTGAAGAGTCTACACCTTCTGCATCTCCCCCAGAAGACTTCTCTTTTGGGGGGAAATCTTGCATACTATGAGGGAACATTTCCACTGGGAAGGCCAGGATTACTCTAATTCTAAGAAAAGGCTCTCAGAGTTCCTTTTACTACCCCAGCACAGACCACTTGCAATTCCACCTGTTAGACATTGTGGATGATGTTTATTCAGAATCTAGCCTTAACCCAGACTCACTACCTCCTGCACCAGCCAAACCAGACAGATACTACAGAGTCCCTGACTCTCACAAATTCCTGTATAAAAGCCCTGTTGCTGACCCAGAAACCATTTCCCAGGGTCCCAAAGGGGTTAAAGCCTCTACTGCTAAAAATCCTGTGCCCTCTGAAAGGGATTCTAGAGCACTGGACAGATGGGGAAAGAAAGTATATACCTCAGCTACTCTAGTTATGAGGGCCTTAAATTGTCAGTTTCACATGCTGAAATATCGATAATATCTGATGGCTCAGTTAAAACAAAAAATGCTTGCACATACAGGTCAGCCAGATTACAAGGAAATGCAAAATTTGTTGCATTCAGCTGAACAAGTGGGAAAACATACTTTGCAATGTGGATTTGATTCATTGGAAGCTTCCTGTAGAGCAGCAGTGACAGGGTCTGTCATACGTAGGCATGCTTGGTTAAAAGAGCAAACCTTACCTGATCATGTTAAAGCAAAATTATTGGATGCACCCTTACAGCAGGATGTTTTATTTGGTGTAAAAGCAAATTGTTTTAAAGAAAATGGAGGATAAGGCAAAATCTATGCAGACGGTCAAGGATTTCTTACAGGTTCAACCTCCTCGTTTCAGCAGAAATTGGCCAACCAAAAACTGGTCCTTTCCAGCTTCTGCCAGACCACAGAGGGGGAGATATAGACGCCCAAGAGGCAGAGGCCAGCCACAAGGCTCTTACCAGCCTCGACAATCGAGTGCCACAACCCAAAAAGGAGAAGACAGGTCTCAAACTACCAGAAGACAAACACAATGACTTACCCCTCAGACTGCCAAGCAAAACTCTTGGCAGCTCCCTTGGAGGGAAAACTAGCTCTTTTTGCAGACAATTGGCACATAATCACAAAAGACAAATGGGTCCTAAATATTGTATCTCAAGGATACAGATTCCACTTTCACACTTTACCAAGGATAAAAGAAATGCCAAACCTGCCACCAAATCAATGGGCAGAGGCTCAAAAGCAAATTTCAGCTCTCATCGACATGAGCCATTCATCAGGTTCCTATACAGGAGCAAGGACAAGGATTTTACTCAGGACTCTTTCTAGTTCCCCAAAAGGACAAAGCCTGGAGACCCATTCTGGACCTCTCAATTCTAAACACATACATGGAAGTACCCAAATTCAAGATGCTAACACTACAGCAACTTCTTCCCATGCTGGGCAAGAAAGCTTGGCTAGTAACGTTGGACCTCAAGGAGGCATACCTGCATGTCCCTATCAGACAAAATTGCAGAAGATACCTCCGATTCATTGCAGGTTCAACCCATTACCAATTCTCTGCACTGCCCTTTGGCTTATCTACTGCACCCAGGGTCTTCACAAAATGCCTGGCACCAGTAATTGCTTACTGCAGACAAAGAGGGATTCAAATATATCCATACCTGGACAACTGCCTTATTCAAGCAGAAGGCAAGGACATTCTATTAAAGCATCTGGCATTTGTCAAAAACCTTCTCAGTTGCCTAGGGTACACAGTAAACAAAAAGAAATCAAAACTAATACCCTCACAAGACATAATATTCCTGGGTGCCAGCTTAAATACAACGGCCCAAATGGCTTACCTCATGCCAGACAAGCAAAGACAACTGACTCAATACTTCAAAATGTTGGCAACAAAGACCCAACTCCCTGCAAGAAAAATTCTGCAGGCCTTGGGATTCATGGCATCTTGTATACTACTAATATCCAGTGTGGCCCTAAACCAAACCATGTATTTGCCCACCTTCTATCCAAACCCCCAAAACAAAGGGGAAAGGCTCCTACACTCTTTGGACATTCACAGGCAATTACGTTTTACTTGGATAAAACTAAGGCTTTCAGAAAATCTCACCAGCTCTTTGTATCCTATGCTGCAGGATCTCAAGGAAAAGCTATCTCGAAACAGACCATTTCAAAATGGATAGGACATTGTATCCGTTTCTGCTACACACACCATGGGAAATCTGTGCCTGGTAACATCCGGCCCCATTCCACCAGGGCGACAGCAACATCAACAGCCTTCCTGAGAGGGGTACCAACCAAGGATATTTTGGAGGCTGCCACTTGGAGTTCATTGCACACCTTCACCAAGCACTACCACTTACCTACCTCTATATTCTAAAACCAGAGCTGGCTTTGCCACTGCAGTTCTGCAGGGCATACTAGCCTCTCCAAACCCTGTTTAGTTCCACCACCCATCCTTAGCTTTGGGATTCAACCCAACAGTGATGACCACAGCAGTGTAACACGATGAACATAGTACAGTTTTGTACCTACCATAAATGTAGATGTTCGAGTGTTCACACTGCTGCAGTCCAGGTTACCCTCCCTCCATCCCCTCTGAACTGGTTGGACTTATCTATCCATTTCTATCCTATACAACCTCTGTGGTGTATTTGCTTGTGACTGATGGTATTGTTTTATTTGTATATGTATATTTCTATATAGCATTTTATATTGCCTACCTATTGGGGGCACCTGACATCTGGGGCAAGAAAAACTGAAGAAAATGGCATTGGATGCATCTTGTATACCCCTGGCGCACTGACGTCAGGGAAGAAGCGACAGCAACCGATGCCGGACCAAGACTTTAGAACTCGGGCTGACTGAGGGACCGCCTGACGGCAGGATAACCCAACAGTAATGACTGCAGCAGTGTGAACCCTCTAACATCTACATTTATGGTAGGTACAAAACTGTACTTTCCATCCCTCCCTGCGGACCCTCAGGTTGACAGCCTGACTGCTCCACTTCCGTCGTTAGTCAGACTTCATTGTTTCTCACCTGAGGTGGTGCACATTTTATCCTCTTCTCATAAGTCTTCGACTAGGAAGATTTATGCCAGCAAATGGAAGAGATTCTCTATTTGGGCTCATGCCCAAGGAATTGACCCTTGCACAGCCCCAGTTGCTGCTGTTTTGGATTTCTTGTCCATGCTCTTTCAGCAGGGCTCTGCTCCCACTACCATTAAAGTCCAGCTAGCGGCTATTTTAAACTTTCATACCTCCTATGAGCCTTCCCTTATGGCCCATAAACTCTGTAAGGCCTTTCTAAAGGGCACCTTATTACTCCAGCCTCCTGTGTCAGAACCTATCATGCCCTGGGATCTAAACTGTTTTGCAAGCCCTTACTTCCCCACCTTTCGAGCCGGCTGCCACCTGTGAGTTAAAGTTTTTGTCCTGGAAGACAGCTTTCCTAATAGCCATCACATCAGCCAGACTGGTGTCAGAGATTCCAGCTCTCTCCATCAAACCCCCGTATTTAATTCTTCATAAGGACAGAGTTTCTCTTAGACCTAATCCATCCTTTCTTCCCAAAGTAACATCTGCTGTTAATCTCAATCAGTCTATTGAGCTGCCAGTGTTCTTCCCTCAATTCTCGAACAAGGCAGAGTTTAGATTTCATCAACTGGATGTGCACAGACAATTACAATTCTATCTACACAGGACCAAACACATACGAAAATCTGACCAATTGTTTGTTTCCTTTTCAGAAAATAGAGCTGGTTCCCCTATTTCCAAGGTTACCATTTCCAGATGGATTTCGAATTGTATTTCCTTTATTTATTCTTCAGCGGGAAGAAATCTACCGTTTCCCGTCAAGGCTCACTCTACTAGGCATACCATGCCAGACTATCTTTGGATGATATTTGTGCTGCAGCCACGTGGGCTTCCCAGCACACCTTTATTGCTCATTACAAACTGGACGTGGCTTCTAGGGGCCGGGCTTCCTTTGGTTCCACAGTCCTCAGGAGTATCTTCCTTTGAGTCTCCCAGGATAGAGGTGCTGGGGATGCTGTCCCACGAGTAAGAATGTAGGCGAGATTGGACTGCATAACATCAAGAAGTTATGTACTCACCATAACGTTCGATGTATGTAGTCCATCTCCCACATTCGTACCCTCCCACCTGCCCCCTTTCTGGAGGATCTGGAGGTTGGGATTGGTGCTAGTGTACCCTTCAATGGTAGTTTGTTTTTCTTATTCCCCTTGATAGAGTTCTACCTTATTGGATTGTTGTTATGCATGAGGTGTGATTGTTGGATCTGCAGCAAACTAGATCTGGGGTTATGGAGCAGTGCAGCATGGGATACCTGCTTGACCCAGCCAGTGGGAGACTTCGAGCTAGTAAATAAAAGTTGGCCGAGCCGAAGCCAATATTCGGCTCCGAACCCGCGAGTTAGAATGTGAGGCGAAATGGACTACATACATCGAACGTTATGGTGAGTACATAACATACTTGATGAAGTGCATTTTGTAAAACGAAAACGCAGTGTTGTAAGAGCGTTAATAGTTTCTTTGGCGTGTACGTCTTTCTTGTGTACTAGTTTATCGCTTGTTCGCTTTTGGTTCAATAAAATCCAAGGAAATCAACAAGGTGGTCCTGTTCTATTCCATTACTTGAGGATTTATAACTTCTTGTTATACTATAACCAGCAAAGAAACGAAACCGTGAAAACTAATGTCATCAGGATTTTTACTATGTTAGCATTATACTTCTCTTTATCAGAGTCTGAATGCAATGATGGTCCAGTGTCCCAATTAATGTCCAAATGGACTCTTTTTTTTTTTTTTTTTTTTTTTTTTTTTTTTTTTTGTGCTGGTGTCGCAGCTGACTCTTCCTTGATGTCATTGGCAGGAGAGCTTTACTAAGAACAACTTCGGAATTCGCGTACCTGATTCAGCAAGTTAACAAATAAAGTATCAGTCATTGCCATGTCTGCTCCTCCACACATAAACTCGTCCAGGTAAGCTAGAAACCATGTGCAGATGGGTGTGCCATTCATGCCCTTAAAAGTGTCGCTTATGTTTGTGTACATTTAATATTTTACGTGTTATGTATGCACAAGCAAATTAAACCTGCAGAGTGGGTTGTCACTCAATTTGTGACACGCCCACTTCTGTGTGAACAACTGGTGAGGCCCTTAACTACAGTATCGCCCAATATTCTATACTTGGTCTGATAAGAACAGTATAGAGGAGGACAACTAGCTCTCAAACCCCATGTAGAGGATTTGGTGGCCATCTCCCTATACTTTGCAGACAGTAATGGATTTAAATATATTAAATGAGGATCACAATTTGCAGTGATTCCAGGTCTGTCTACCTTTTAGCAGTAACCAGTCATTAGTATTAAAGCTTTGTTTTTTGTTGTCAAATTCCAGATTGCTGCGTTTTTTGTTGCATCACTCTTGTGCAATGTTAAGTACTGTTTGAAGGGAGGGTGCCAGTGTGATTAAGGGCAGTGCTCTTAAGTTTACAGTCATCTGCATATTTAGTGAGCTAGATACTGGAATCAGTTTTGACTTGAGGAGATGATGCCTAAAAGGACAGTCACTGGGACAGAGCTTTGATGGACTCCATTGACGATAAGGAGTGGTGAGGATAATGCAAGTCCTTTTACTTCTTTTGTTTATGGCTCAATCCTCATGCTTGCTGCTGTTGTATACAATTTTGTAACCAGTTGTGGACCCAAGTTGTTATGGCTTCAGCTATTTTTAAATCCCAGAGCTCATAAAACTTTATCAAGACCAGAGGTCACTGTCTTAGAATATTGAGGGTTACGTTTATATGATCCACCTTTGACAAAACCATTCTGGGTTAACTCATGAAGGAGGAAGTTTCTGTCCGAGTATGATCGTAATGATTTTCATAATCACCTTGCACAATGTACGTGTGAGGTTGGTTGGTCTGTAATTACTAGAGTGTATGGGAAGGTTTTCCTTGTGGGTTGTAATCATAGAAGCCTGCTTTCAGATATCAGAAATAACAGTATTTAATGCTGTTTTAAAATGTTTGTAAGGTGGTATATTGGGCTTCTTTCGATTGCATAAACTAGGCTTCCTCGTAAACTCATCTAGTCCAAGGGCAGAGGTAACCATTTATATGTAATTTCAGTAGAATTCCCCTTGGGGGTCTCATTTTTTTCCAAGGTGTTATCAATATCTGCTGGCTCTGTTATGGTGATAGCGTTTTGTTTTAGCACGCTGCATTCTTGTTTCTTCCCATTCATTTTTCATTTGTGGTCGTGGAGGGATTTATTAATTGGTACCTGTCTTGATTGCAAGTTTTACCAGAATGGCAGTCTTCCATGATTGACTCTTGCAAACAGAGAGGGAGAGGACCAGTGGAGTCGCAGTAGAGCTAAAGGTCAGCTTTCACAGACTTACTGGATGTCTTGTTTGAATAAGCAGGCCCTCAAAACTATTGAGAGTCTTTCTGATCCCCCCTTATAATCCCTCAACATTCTCCTAAGATTAGCCAGGCACTTCAAGAAGAAACTTTAGGGCATTATATAGGTTTGCAACATCCAGCACTGCTAGTGAATTCACTAACCCATTTTCATTAGTCGTGAATACCATCATGTTGGCTTATGGGGAGGAGCTATTCAAGTTTGCATTACCTTTTGGATCCATTATAAATGGATAGTAGGATTTAACATTGTGGAGTCTTCCATGGTTAGCATAGTGTGGTTCAATTCTTTCATTCTTATTTGGCTGTTTTCTGTGAAGCTTCTTTGGCTCAGTAGCATATGCAACCCATGTTGGAATGTGCTGTGACATGCCACGCTGTAGTCTAAATTCAGTCCTAGTCACGAGTCCTGAATTTTTCTGTTGCATGCTTAATTTGGATTGTGATTTTGACTTTTGTCTTCGAAAAGTTCCCGTGTTTGATGCTTGCAACTCTAAACCATTTGTCTCCTTGTGAGCACTGTATCTATTGTATAAATAGGCAAGACCCACAGAACCATCAACTGTACTGCTTACAGATGGAACATGATGTGAAACACTAAAGGTATCAACTGTTCAACCCAGCCACCTGTGGACATCTGAAACCAAGACCATTGGCTTGCCTCACTGTCAGAACAGTGGTGGTAGTGAAGATTCCTTATACAGAATTAGTAGGCTGATACCATATGTTCTCCAAGTCTCCACTGGAATCATTGTCAGAAGGCCTGAGAAATTGGAGGCTGGCTTAGAGTTAAACCCCTTTATGAAAACATCCATAGGTCTCTGCCTACAGGTGTGGGGAGTTTGAGCCTGACTAACATGGGCTTAAACTTGTCCTGTTTTTATGAATGAAGGACGAGGAAGAGGCACAGCTCTAAAACTACCACATTGGATGCCGTCTTCTGGAACGTAGGTAGCCACACTCATTTCTTGTTTGATTAAAACATACTCAGTCATCCTGATCCATAAGAGCAGAGTTTTGTCACCAAGTCCATGGCTCAGAGTTAGCTGGGTGGGGCAAGGGCTTTTTTTCCTGGTCTCTTCCTCCGTCTCACACATTTCCCAGTCTTGATCATCTTCTTTCGGCTGCTCCCATTAGGGCTCGCCAAGGCAGGTCAACTGTTTCCATTTCTTCCTGTCCTCTGCATCTTGCTCTGTCACACCAACCACCTGAATGTCCTCTCTCATCACATCCATAAACCTTATCTTAGGCCTTCTTCTTTTCCTGTTACCTGGCAGCTTCATCCTTAGCATCTTTTTCCCAATATACTCTGCATCCCTCCTCAGCACATGTCCAAACCAACGTAATCTTACCTCTCTGGCTTTGTCTCCAAACCTTCCAACCTGGGCTGACCCTCTAATATACTTATTCCTAATCCTGTCCATCCTCACCACACCCAGTGCAAATCTTAACATCTTCAGCTCTGCCACGTCAAGCTCTGACTCCTGCCTTTTTGTCAATGCCACTGTCTCCAACCCATATAACATAGCTGGTCTCACTACTCTCTTGTAGACCTTCCCTTTCACTCTCACTGGTACTCATCTGTCACAAATCACTCCTGACACTCTTCTCCACCCACTCCATCCTGCCTGTACTCTCTTCTTCACCTCTCTTCCACACTCACCCTTACTCTGAACTGCTGACCCCAAGTATTTAAACTCATCCACCTTCGCCATCTCTACTCCCTGCATCCTCACCATTCCTCTGTCCTCCCTCTCATTCACACACACATATTCTGTCTTAGTCCTGCTGACCTTCATTCCTCTTCTCTCTAGAGCATATCTCCACCTCTCCAGGGTCATCTCCACCTGTTCCCTATTCTCACTACAGATCACAATGTCATCTGCAAACATCATAGTCGACGGGGACTCCTGTCTGATCTCGTCTGTCAACCTGTCCATCACCATTGCAAATAAGAAAGGGCTCAGAGCTGATCCTTGATGTAATCCCACCTCCATCTTAAACGCATCTGTCACTCCCACCGCAGACCTCACTGCTGTCACACTACCCACGTCCATATCCTGTACCACTCTTACATACTTCTCTGACACTCCCGACTTCCTCATACAATACCACAGCTCCTCTCTAGGCACCCTGTCATATGCTTTCTCTAAATCCACAAAGACACAATGCAACTCCTTCTGTCCTTCTCTGTACTTCTCCATCAACACTCTCAGAGCAAACATCGCATCTGTAGTGATCTTTCCTGGCATGAAAACCATACTACTGATCACTAATCATCACCTCCCTTCTTAACCTAGCTTCCACTATTCTTTCCCATAACTTCATGCTGTGACTGATCAATTTAATCCCTCTGTAGTTACTACAGCTCTGCACATCACCCTTATTCTTAAAAATTGGTACCAAACACTTTTTATCCATTCCTCAGACATCCACTCACTTTCCAAGATTTCATTAAACAATCTAGTTAAAAACTCCACTGCCATTTCACCTAAACACCTCCATGCTTCCACAGGTATGTCATCTGGACCAACAGCCTTTCCGTTCTTCATCCTCTTCATGGCTGTCCTTACTTCCTCCTTGCTAATCCACTACACTTCATGATTCACTATCCGAACATCATCTTACCTTTGCTCCCTCTCATTCTCTTCATTGATCAGCCCCTTAAAGTACTCTTTCCATCTGCTCAACACACACTCCTTGCTTGTGAGTACGTTTCCCTCATTATCCTTTATCACCCTTACCTGCTGCACATTGATCCAATCAGTTACTCTGTATTTGAGGCTAATTGTTTCTTCTTGGTCTGCCTATGGATTCCTCAGGAAGCAAATAAAGTGACCTGTTGTCCTCATTTCTCAAAAGTGCTTTTCACAATTTATGGTCCATGCAATCAAGGGCTGTAGAGTACTCTATTAAAAGTACAAGTCCCTGTATTTCTGGTACACTTGTTCTTTCAGTGTTGTCCAACAAATGTTGACACTTTCATTTCTGGTGCCTCTACCTTGTGTAACGCCATGTCCACTTACTAGTTCTCAGTGTGTACTAGTGGAGTTTTATTTGTATGTTAAGCATTACCTTATTAGCATGTGAAGCAAGTAACTGTTTGAGCAGTCATTGGCATAGCCTTTTTTGGGGATTAGAATATAAATTGACATTTTCTAATCTAGGGGCCACTGTGTATTTAGATTTGTTTGCAGAGAAACAGTTATGGGCTGCTGTCTGACAAGCAGTATGGCTTGTATAATTACTTCAGCACTATGACAGAATTATTTGCTGTCAGTGATGCTGTGTAGAATAACATTGAATGATGGCTTAGTACTGCTGGCTTGGCTGGTGCTATACCATGAACATTTGAAACTATAATTTACTCCTTCAAAAATGTTGCCATATTTAATTTTGGTAATATTATACAGTGGTTCTAGTTATCTTCCAGATAGAACTTTTCAAGTTTACACCAATAACTGTTTCTCAGACAGTGATATTCTTAGTGCAAGTATCCTATGGGGCTCTGTATTTAGGCCCTTACTCTTCTGTCTCTCAATAATGTTACTTCTAACCTACCTTCCTTTGAATATTATGTTTGCTAATGACCTTTTATTGATAGTTAAAACACATACTGCACTTCAGGCAAAGCTTATGAACCAGCTTCTCAGAACTATGCACATGGTATGCACAAAATTGCAAGAAATATCCTTCTTCCCAAGTCTGAATATAAACTTCTTGGGCTGGATTGATTGCCTACACTAAGTATGCGATCTGTATTCAAGAACCTCCCTGCCACATTGCTTGTGCTTTCTAGTTCTTTAGAAAGATTACATTAAGTGTACACACAGTCTACACTTTGTGGTAACCTTTATGATTCCCCTTCGATATTTAAGGCGCAAGGAAATTAGTAGGAAAACTAAAATTAGGAGGAGGAATGTGCGAGTTATACTTTTGTCTGTCTAGTCAGTCAGAAAAGTGTACACTTAGTGTAGGTGTTCATGAATCTGTCCCTTTGTGCTTCACTCATCCTTGAGTCTCCACCAGAAATTAAACATTTTCATCCTTGCAAATAGAGACTTCATCAGAATCCCAAAAATCAAATGAAACAGTAAAAAAAAAAAAAAAAAAGTCACATAAGACAAAAAACAATATTTTAGAGACTCTGTCATCCTTAAAACATTTTTTTAACAAAAAGTCGCCATTTATACAAGGTAATTTGTTTGCTCCCAGTGTAAGCTGCTGCAATAGTTCCCCTGTGTAAAAGTTGCTTTTTCACTGTCATCCTCTCTTGGCTATTACAAATCTTTTCCAGTAATAAAAAAATGTGTTAAAATTAGGACATATCCACCCCGCCCCCCCCCCCCATGCTTATCCAAAGTGGTGTTCAGGTCCAGCTTCTTAAGTGCAGCATAATTATATTGGTGAATATATACTCAGTGTTTTTTTTCAGTTATTTTACACAAATCAGGCAAAATGAAAAATAAAGTAAAATTTAAAAAAAGGGCAGGGTAGGCATGTGGCAATGTAAATAACTCCAGATGCATTAAAGTTATAATGGCCTAAACAGGCGTAGGTCATATTACCAAGTCCAATAACAATACTGAAACTTTTTTTTTTAACTTGGTACAAACATTGATCCTAGTGTGTAATTTTGTGGATGTAGTACTGTCAATTTTTTTATTTTTACATTTGTAGTGGGATATTTGAAACCAACCTTCAAGAGTTGCAGTGGGGGGGGCAGCTCTTTCTTTCGTGTTTTCCAGGTTTGGGGTCGCCACAGCGGAAATCCAGTCCGGTAATGATTAGCAGTGGATTTTTACGGTGCTGAGTTGCCAGCCCAATGCCCAACCTTCCCGTTCATGCACACACCTACCTGCATGTTTTTAAACGTCACTCGACTGTGGGGAGGACATGCAGATGCTCCAGTTGAGACTCGAATGGGAGAACCTCTTGCTGTGAGGCGACAATGCTAACCACTGTACCACCACGGCCCAAAGGTCTTTTGGCTTTTCCGATTAGGGGTTGCCACAGTGGAACTCTGGTCCGCTAATGATTAGTAGTGGATTTTTACAATGCCGACTTGCCAGCCCGATGCCCAACCTTCAAAGAAGGCACACCCATTCACACACGCACCTACCTGCATGTCTTTAACCATCACTGGACCGTGGGGAGGACATGCAGACTCCACACAGAAGGCACTGAAGCTGAGAATCGAACGGGAGAACCTCTTGCTGTGAGGCGACAACGCTAACTGCTACATCACTGTGGCCTGTGTTAAACAGATCTGTGTTTAGTGATCGAACAAAAGTTTACTCGAACAGCTATTCCTTGAATAATTAACATCGAGCGTCCATGTTCTTGAATAGGCATATCATCATAAAGGAAATCCTCGAACTTGCATATTTGGCTAGCAGTAAGGAAACAGCATGTAGCATGTGTATAGTTCCCACTAAATGTGCTGCTATTTTTAATATACTTTTGCCGTGATATTTTAATTATAAAATTTAATATTGTATTAAAATAGCATGTTGAACCAGTCCATTTAAGTTGTTTTGTTGAAGAGAAAGACCCTGGTCATGCGGGGGCTATGCCCCGACACCCCCTGCTAATTATTTATTTTTATATATATATATATATATATATATATATATATATATATATATATATATATATATATGTGTGTATATATATATATATATATATATATATATATATCAAGAATGGTCTTTTTGCCTCTCCTGCTGAGGTTCTTAAAAGATTTGGTGATGCAGGGAAATTGATTCAAGAAGTAATCCAGATTTGTCAACCCCACTTTTCTACGTTTAATAAAACCTTTCTCTCCAACTCTGCACCTTTTTCAAAAAGCAATTTAACCAGCAAGGTGTTAACAAACTATTTAAAAAAAAAATAGCAAGGAGGTTCTAAAAAAGTCTCCCAGAAACGGTCCAAGATGTCTAACGAGTTCTCTTTCCGGGCTCCCCCAACCCTTTTCCCACTGTGGCAGTCTGTCCCTTAGTCTAGGTCTTCATCTTCACCAGTGGCATCGGATTATTTCTGATAAATGTGTTCTGAAAACGCAACCAACAGGGTACAGATGGCAATGGGAAACCCTTCCACTTTTTTCAGGGGATTTCTTTTCATCTTGTAAAACAAATATCTTTGTTTTTTCCAGTTTTGGAGCAAATATAACAAGGGGATCATATAGTTAAAGCCTCAGATCAGGTGGGCATATGTGTTTATTCCAAGGATTTTTTGGTGTCATAGAGAGGGACCTTTGACACTATTCCTAGACCTGTCCTTTTTCGCTATTTTTGTCAAGGACCCAAAGTTCAAAATGTTACCCCTCCAAACACTGTTAACTCTCATTTCTTTACTTAGTTTCATAGTTAAGTTGGACTTGAAAGAGAAGATGCTTACCATCACATTCTTGATTGGCGAATATTTCAAATGTTCCTTTAGATTCTGTCTATTTGGCCATTCCTCTTGTTTTGGAAGCCTTGTTGGATACTTTCTCCATTGCTTTTCAATCCTGAGTCTCGGCCTCCAGTTCCTAAAAACCTTGGACTGTATCTCAAAAGCTTTCCCCCACTCTGCCAGTTTGGATAATAACCACAGACAAATAGGTTCTGTCCATAATTCAAGGAGGATACAAAATGTCTTGGAAGGCATTAATTTGTCCCTCAGGGTTTCCTCTGCCACCTGAAAGCAAGGTTTAACTTCTGTCTCCTCTTCAAGATCCCTTTTCTAAAGGGACAATAGTTGATTTCTTCTCACTTACAGAAAAACTGTTTTGTTTTGTTTTTTTTAACTTAAGAATGTTTTAGGTTCCTGGAAGGAGCAGGGTATTTTAAGGCATGTTTTGCATTGATCCTTCGACACTTTGCTAAAGTCACATGTTTTAGGTTATCCATTTAATCCTTGTTTCTTATGATTCTTCACATGCTTCCATGGAAACGTTGGATGATTTCAGGGGCACTTATCTTCATACTCATCTGCAGTGCAGAAAATTGTGTGTTTTCATATCAGTTTCAGTTTTCTGCTTTATTCCACAGTCTTTTTACTGGCTTAAAGGTATTCACGGTCATCACAAGTTAGCTCTCAAGATGGACTTAACTTCACAGAACAAAAGCTCTTTAATTCATCCCAGTTTACAGACTTTGAATCTGACTCTGGGTGACTTTTGATTCCTTTTAGGCAGCAATTTTCTGAGGACGTGCTTAAAGGTTTTACAGGAGACTAGAAAAAGGAGTACTAGAAAATCTTGCGTCTCCAGACGGGAAAGACTCTTATCAGATAGTTATTGCTAATATTCTGGCTTATTTGTGTAAGTTGCTCAATGCTGGGCTGGCTTTCTGTTTTATTAAAGCTGACTCTCTTTGAATTAGACAATTAACTTGCCTACCTTTTTTTTTTCATCTCAGAAAGCAGGAGAAAAGGATCCTACATTCTTTGGATGTGCGTAGACAGTTCATGATTTGGCTGAAAAACAAGGCCACTTATGAATTTACTTTCTTCTAAGTACTTTATTTGTACTTTTCTTGCATTAATTTCGATAATCAATGTACATATTGTAATTTAACATTTTACTGCACTGCATCTGTGAATGCAGCACTGCTTTCTCTTTGTTGCATTTTGTTCAATTCTCAAACTGCATATTAACTGTAATATGAATTGACATTATTTTACTGTGCTGCTATTTTTGTTTGCTATTTTTGAACCTTGAGTTCAGGTGATAACTGAAAAGGGACAAAAATCCATTCCACTTACATAGTTACCAGAAATAAAAATAATTGGAGATGTGGCACCCTGGGAAAGGATGTGATTTGTTTGAGACCCCAGGTAGTGCTTCCCATTCTACTTTTGACCATTCTAGAAATATTAGGGTCCCACTGGCTGTGTTATGGCAGCTAGTTTTGTGTGAGAACATGGTATAACAGTATCTACTGCTGTGGTTAAAACAACTTTATCCAGAGTATGGACAATACACATACAAGAGTCAGTATGACACACATAGTTGAGGAGGAAAAAAAAATACTGTCGGAATGACCATACAGGTTTGTTTAACTAACTCTTGTTCTGGTTTATATATGCAGGTGTGGTTGTCTGTGTGCTGTCCTTGGCCAGTCTTCAGCCTGGAACCATTGGAGACAGCCTGCTTTTGTCTCGGTTGGAGAAGGGGTGTCTTCCAGTAACAGTTCATATATCAACTTCAAAAGCACAGGTAAGTGACTGTCAAGTCATTGCCCAAGTTGCATGTTTTTTTTGTGAATAACTAAAATTACAAGTAGATAAAATTTTAAAAACTTGTCTTGTCTCTTGGTTCTGGATTGTCAAGGCAGCCTTCATGCAAATCTTGACATCAGCCAACAGATGGAGCTTTTTGGTACCCCCCCCCCCAAAAAAAAAAAATTGTCACAACTGTGAATTGGGTACCCCTTACTCCACTGAGAAACAGTAATGTAGCTATGGTGAGATGAGAGGGGCAAACTGCCCTGGGTGGAAAGTGTTGGAAGGGCACAATAAGACAATTCTGATCTCTCTCTAATGCAGTGCCAGCTTTTAAAAGATGATGTGAAAGTGTTCAATCTCGCCGTTTGTTCTTACACACGGGTTCGGAGCCGATCATCGGCTCTGAGTCGGCCGCATTGCAAAGCTCTGCATCTTAGAGAACTCAAGACCAGACTATATCCCATAATCGTCCCTGCTATTCCCCAGATCTAGTTTGCCGTTGCAACAGATCGGTCAAGGAGAGCTCGGGCCAGCGAACAATTTAGTTTATCTTTCAGATAAGCAAAATTTCTTGAAAATCTTTAGCATAGTTTATCTTTAGCCTTAGTAGATAGTATAGAGAGTGTGTGTTTTTCTTGATTTATATTATATAGATGTATATATATGCTTAGTTACTTAGGTTTGGGCTTCGGCCTTCTAGTTTTCTGACTTATACTAGTAGTGTTATTATAGCTTGTTGTATATTTCATATTACATATAGTTATTGTTGGTTAGTATTTTTTTCTATCCTAATATTTTTCACTGTTTTTTCAGTGTTGAGTTTGACTGTACAATGTCGGAGAAAGCCAAATCCGGCTTTGAGAGATGTCCGTGTGGACAGAAAATGTCCATCACTGACAATCACGCTTCCTGCGTCTACTGCCTTGGCCCTCTCCATTTGCAGGAGGTTTGCTCCATCTGTCATTCCTTTAGCGGGAGGGTCATGACAGAGAGACACAGAAGCTTATTGACAGGGGTTTACTTAAACCTGACTTTCAGGAGGCCTTGGAGAAGTCTGACCAGGCTTCTAAGTCTTCGAAGGGGTCGAAAACGTCTGAGCCCATGTCATCGGCCCCAAGTTCATCTTCAAAGATTTGTTCGCCGGTTCCACAGACCTCAGGGCCGAGCATCGAACGGCTATCTTTCACCGAGCCCCAGGTCTTGGAATCGGTGTCGGAGCTACCTCCACCATTGATTCTTCGGTCGGTGCCGTCTTCGGCCCCTTTGACCCGGTCTTCCAGACCATTATCCGATACTGATGTGGATCGTGTCGTGCAGAAACTAATGGAAAACACGGCCCTTTCCAAGTTGATTGCGGTTTCGTCCCAGTTGGTGTTGAAACTAGAAGCCCTGCCCGTGTCTCCAACAAGTCCTCCTTCTAGACTCGTCCATTCTTCGGAGCCGGGAGAGGACGATCCGATGCTAGTGGAGCCCTCTGTGCCGAACCCGTCCATTGCACGATCGGCACCATTGACTTCGACTCCTTCGGAGCGCATAGGGGAGTCGCGGAGCCGACAATCTCTCCTTGGTTCTGGGACCGAGAGTCGTACCGAATTTTCGGTGCCGACTCTCCCTCTCAGAGCCTCTGCGCGGATTGGTTCGGCTCCATCCTCGGGGTCAGAGCCCACGGTTCCGGTGTCGGTGATGCTTCCACGTTCTTCGGAACCGGAGTCGTCCTCGGCCCGGGGCTCCGGGGGCTTTTGACCTTATGAGGAAGGTATTGTCTGCTCAGACAACTACTTCATCTGAGGCATCTTCTCCTTCCCCTAAAGGGCCGCTTTCTGTTTCTGCTCCCACGATTCACCCTAAGCGTAGAGCCCCATTGCCTCAGCCAGCCCCAGAGGGTGATCCCTGTTCCACGGAGGCCTCACCAGAAGCCCCCTCTGAGGTTCCAAGGAAGAGATTGTGCAAGAGGAGGCACATTGATTCCCCACAGGAATTTCTAACGTCTGACACTGATTTGGATGAGGCAGAGGGGTCCCCACGATCCCCCTCTGAGGATGTGTCATTTGCAGACATCCTGGAGATCTTGAAACAGAGGGGTGATTGGCAGGACCTAGCCCCCACTGAGGACGAGTCGGTGTTGCTGAAGGCTTTTGGGGCTCAACCTTCTACCTCCTGGGTGACCCTGCCCTTCGATGAATTGATGGACTTAATCGTGCGAAGGGCGTGGGAAACACCGGACACAGTGGAACCGGTCCCCCGAAAACCAAACAAATTTGTCACGGCCCCTCAGGACAAGGCCTATCTCACTAAAGGAGTCCCGGTCGACGCTATGGTGGTGGCGGCGGCCACGAAGAAGGAAATGTCTGAGTCTTCCTCTTCTGTTCAACCTGTTCATCCTCCTAATAAGGATTCTAGGGCTATGGACAGGTATGGGAAGCACGTTTTTAGTTCAGCGACTTTTTCCATGCGTTCGCTGAACTATTTGACACATTTTACGCGTCTACAGAGGGATCTCATTAAGGAACTGGGAGATACCATCCAGGGTAACACAGATGCTGCTGTCTCAGATAAGGTGACAGCACAACTCAACACCCTTACTTCAATAGTAAACTCGTCCATGAGGCTCATCTCATATGCGGCCGAAGGATCGAGTAGAGCTGCAGCTTCAGCGATTGCTCTCCTTAGACAATCCTGGATGCGGCTGTGCTCCTTTGCGGAAGCCTTCAAGTCTTCCTTTGCTAACCCCCCCCCCCCTTTGATGGTGCCACACTCTTTGGGCCCAAAGTAAAGGAGACTTTAAGTCGGTGTGAGCAAGAGGGGTTCCCCTGTCTGCTGTTGGGGTCCGTTTTTCCACTCCATCTAGGCCGTTACCCCAAAGGACAATGAGGCGGAAAAATGTGGTTCCGTAAGAGACTGGGATCTTTCCAAGCCACACAGGGTGATACCCCCTCCAGAGGCAGAGGGGGGGGAAGAAATGGAAGACGCCGCCCCGGCGGCAGAGGGGTTCCGCAAAATCAGGGCGACAGGGATACAGTCTCTGGGAAGCCCTTCCAGCACTCCTGAATGGAGGCCCGACTGTCCTACTCTGGAGGCGGTCGGGGGTCGCTTGGCTTTATACCCACAGGCCTGACTAAATCTTACTTTGGACTCTTGGGTAAAAAGCATAGTAACCAGAGGATACATAATTCCCTTTACGTCCACACCACCTCAACAAAAGAGACTTCCAGATGTGCCACCTCATCTACAAGGTCCAGCAGCTGCAGAAATTTCAAAGCTGCTTGAAAAAAAGAGTCATCCAGCCATTCCCGGTGGACCAAAGAGGATCCGGAACTTACTCAAGGTTCTTTTTAGTTCCAAAGAAGACAGGGGGACTGGAGACCGATTTTGGATCTCAGCAATCTCAACACCTTTGTAAGGAAGGAAAAGTTCCGGATGGTCATGCTTCAGTCGATCCTTCCCTTCTTACAGAAGGACGATTGGATGTGCTCAATAGATCTCAAGGATGCGTACTACCACATCAAAATGGCCAGGCCGTCCAGAGATCACCTGCGCTTCCGGCTGGGAGCCAGTCATTTTCAGTTTCGAGCTCTGCCCTTTGGGCTCACCTCAGCCCCCAGGGTGTTCACCAAATGTATGGCAGTAGTGGCGGCTCACTTGAGACGACAAGGATTCCGGGTGTTTCTGTATTTGGACGACTGGCTCCTCACCGCCACCACCAGGCATCGTCTTGTTCAAGCCAGAGACTACACAATCAACCTTTGTTCCCACTTAGGAATTTCAATCAATTTCGAGAAATCTGCCTTATCGCCCTCACAGTGTATCTCATTCATCGGAGCAGACCTAGATACACGGTTAACACTGTTGAAGCTTCCACCACTAAGGGCGTCAGCCCTCAAAGAACAGGTGGTTCTTCAGAACAGGAAAACCCCAGCCAGGCTAGTGTTAAAAGTTCTGGGACTAATGGCAGCGTCTCTGATCGCAGTTCCCATGGGGAGATTGCACATGAGTCCTCCAATGGCTGCTTTTCGCACAATGGTCGTTCCAACAGCTACCCTTATCGCACGAGATACTAACAACAAACTCTTGCAAACGAGATCTTTCATGGTGGGTAAACAGTCAGGATCTCACAATGGTTTGTCTGTTTGTCCTACCCAACCCGATGGCCACAATAACCACGGACGCTTCTCTGATAGGTTGGGGGGGACTTTTTCAGGGAAGAACAGTCCAAGGGGAATGGTCCAACATAGAGTACAATCTGCACATAAATGTTCTGGAGTTGAGGGCGGTGTTCTAGCGTTGCAACACTTCCAAGCTCTCTTACCTCTGGGAACAGTGGCAGTTCAGACGGACAACATGTCTGTGGTCTGGTACATAAACAAGCAAGGGGGAACCAAGTCTTACCCATTATGCAGAGAGGCCATGAGAATTTGGCAGTGGGCAGAGTCCACGGGTCGCTTTCTACTGGCAACGCATATCCCGGGGTCATCCAACTTCATTGTGGACAGGTTGAGCAGAGCCATCCTGTTACCTCACGAGTGATCCCTCAATCCACAGGTGGCGGAAAGGATCTTCCGCAGATGGGGCTAGCCTTGCTGCGATCTGTTTGCATCCCCGTTGAATGCCAAATGCAGAAGCTACTTTGCCCTTCTTCCCCCTCCGGGGGAGGTTCCCAGGGACGCACTGGTGCATGATTGGCCCCCGGGTCTCCTGTATGCATTCCCTCCTACCCCGTTGATTCCCAAATTTCTACAGAAAGCCAGGAACCTGGAAAGGACAATAATACTCATATCGCCATTCTGGCCTCTGCAGATATGGTTTCCCTTTCTTCAAGCCCATCAAAAGGAGGAACCTTGGACTCTGGACCCAGTACCAGATCTATTGACTCATTCGTCGGGAGTTCCTCACCCATCTCTCCAATCCCTAAAACTGACAGCTTGGCTGCTCCGCTTCCCTCTCTAGCCAGGTCAGATCTTCTTTCTCCTGCGGTTCAACACATTCTGGTGGCCTCTCATAAAGCCTCCACCACAAAGCTTTACAGAAGCAAATGGAAACGCTTTGTATGTTGGGCATCTAGCCAACACATAGATCCCTTGGTAGCTCCACTACACAAAGTTCTGGAATTTTTATCAATTCTCTTTCACGAAGGGGCCTCAACTTCCACCTTGACAGTACAGTTGGCGGCTTTATCTAACTTTCATATTGGTGAGGGGGGCTCTTCTATTATGTCTCACATGCTTTGCAAGGCCTTTATGAAAGGAACCTTCCACCTTCGCCACCCATTCGGGAGCCCTTTTTCCCATGGAATTTGAACTTGTTATTGCCACAACTGATGTTACCTCCCTTTGAACCGGCTTCATCCTGCCTACTAAAGTTCTTATCGTGGAAGACACTGTTTCACGTGGCTGTCACTTCAGCTCGAAGAGTATCAGAGCTACAAGCGTTGTCAGTCAGACCACTGTACTTGATCTTTCACCCAGATAGAGTCTCTTTGCACACAAACCCGTCATTCCTCCCCAAGGTATGTTCTGTCCTAAATATCAACCAATCCATAGAGCTCCCCACGTTTTTCAAGAATCATACAAACAAATTGGAGTATATGCTGCACAAGCTGGATGTTCATAGGCAGCTAAGATTTTATCTGGACAGGACTAAAGATCACAGAAAGTCAGATCAGCTGTTTGTCTCGTTTGCAGACAACAAAAAGGGTATGGCAGTCACGAAACGTACCTTATCTAAATGGCTTTCCGATTGTATAGCATTTGTGTACTCTATTAAGAATCAGTCATTACCTTTCAAGCCTAAGGCTCATTCTACCAGGTCCGTGTCCACTTCTTTGGCTCACGCAGCTCGCTTACCTTTAGACACGATTTGTGCAGCAGCTACCTGGGCTAAGCCTCATACATTTATCACTCATTATAAGGTTGACAGGACATCGTTTGGTTCTACTGTGCTCAGGAACGTTCTTCCATGAGTCACCCAGGGTGATGGAGCTAGGGACGCTACCCGTGTGTAAGAACAAACGGCGAGATTGAACACTTTCACATAAAGAAGTTATGTACTTACCATAAAGTTCCATGTGATGTGTTCATCTCGCCTTTGTTCTTACATCCCCCCCCCCCTTCACTTGTTATGGAAGAACAGGTAAGACTAAAGTCTGGTCGGGATTTCTCTTACTTCTTCTAGGGTTCATTGGTCTGTGTCCTCATTAGGATATGGTTCACCGCCCATAGGAATTGCTTATTATAGTCAGAGGATATTCATGGATATCCGTGTGAATGTGTATATCTTGCACCGAGGTGAGGGTTAGAGGTCTGGTTTCTCGCAAACTAGATCTGAGGAATAGCAGGGAGGATTACGGGATATAGTCTGGTCTCAAGCTTCTCTAAGATGCAGAGCTTTGCAATGTGGCCGACTCGGAGCCGATGATCGGCTCCGAACCCGTGTGTAAGAACAAAGGCGAGATGAACACATCACATGGAACGTTATGGTAAGTACATAACTTCTTTTTATTGCATATGCAGTCAAACCTGAGTGCTGTAGGCGCTCCATGCGTGTTCTAAACTGTAGCAACTGCTTGCTACATTGTAGCAAGGAGATTGCTACAGTTTGTCTTTTTTTTTTTTTTTTTTTTTAAATCAGAGCCCTGTAGCGCTCTGTGCAGGCAGAATGTAAACTGTAGCAACTACTTGTTAAAGTTTAAAACATTTTTTTTTAAATTAACTATGTTAAAGGAGTCTTGGAGTCGAGGCACCAAAATGGGACCTGAATGACTGGGGCAAGAGGAAGGACTGTCCATGTCTTTTTGCTTTTTAAGCGGGTGAGAGGTTGTAGATCATAGATTTAACTGTAATAAGCCAATCACTTATTACAATTAAGTACTTTTTTTTCCTTGTTACTTGAAGAGCTGAGAGAATTGGGGCACTGGTTCATAATACCAACCCAGGACGCTGGTTGAACCAGCTATGATTTTGCTGAGAAATCGGTTCTAGTACATAATATAGAACAATTACTGTAAAAGCAATCGGAGGACCACTAGGAAGATTGATCTTTGTTGTACAAAACGTCATTGCTGTGGCAAGCTTATTTTTCAAATATTCAAAAATTATTATTAAAATCACTCCATTGTGACATCTAATATTTGATTTTTTTTTTCAAACCTTAATTCTGCATTTTACCTGAAGATTTTCTCATGTTCCAAAATTGCAGCCTATCAACTCGTTTCATAAGTGATAATTTGACCAAAAGTCTGTCTTTTTAGTAGATAAGCATCCATCTGAAGACTCCGAACATTGCAAGGCAACATTAAGTAGCACTTGACACTATTCCAGATGTTTGAGAAAAATGGGTTGTAAGGGTATTCTTACTGCATAATTTTCCTCCAGCCTTTAGCTGGCTTATTCCAGCTTTTCTCAGTGTCCTTCTGCGTGCTGTCTTGCAGCTGTTGAGGAATACCCTGTTATAGGTGTTAGAAGTAACACTTTTAAACGTAAAGTGCAGACACTTTCTGTTTTTATATTTTCTTAATTAAAATTTTGAAGGCTAAGACAGGATTCCTGATCATCACTAAAACTCAAGTCCAACTTAATGGGATGGAAGGTAGCTAATTACCTTGGTTCATTGCCAGGACTAATGTGAATTTGAAAATTCAGCCTTCGTCCATTTCCATCACTGCACAAAATCCAGAATGCTTTAAAATTTGATATTGACTAAAATTAGTAGAATGTACTTGCATATTCAAGGATGCCTAATGAAAGATGGGAGCAGTTCATTTCTTTAAAGTTTGGTGAGTTAAAACTGAACTTTTTCAGTGACACTGAGGATTAAACAGCAGTTGTGAGAAATGAAAAAAGTCTACATTCAACTTGATCATTGACCACGACATTTTATGATTTGGGGGAAAGTTTTCCTGTTGTAAATGCTTCCGCATAAAATTACTTTCACTTTAATATCCAAGAAGTTTAGATGACTTCAGAGGTTGGATATTTGGATCTTTGCAGCTAGCCTCCGGTGTTGGACTGGCTGATCAAAATGTTAATGTTCAGAAAACTTAGCAATTTCATAAATGCTTAGTGTCCCAAGTTCATGCCCATCAACGTTACAGAAGCACATGAGTACCTTTATTTGTGAACATTTCAATAAAACTGTACTCTTTTCTGTCTCTTGCTATTTTTGCTCCCATGTACTATGTTTACTTTTAAAAGGTTTTAAATTAGACATTTTCCCTGGAGGCACAGTTCCCTTAATGATCTAATTATTTTCAGCAAAAGAGGTAAGGGTGATGAATAGGTTTACACTATAATATGTTTATGATAACTGATATCTAGAAGTATTGAATGTGAATGTGTAACATCCCTGGATGTCTGCTGAGAAGTGCTATGTAGAACTTCAAAAAAAAAAAAAAAAACTCCAACTCTTGAACCCATATCTTAGACCAAAGTCAGCAAATGTATTATAGATGAACTGGAGCAAAGCTATAGACTGACTGTGTAAGAGGTAAGTGGAATGTATATGCTATGCAGTGACCGTACTAAATTTACCAAAGGAAACCATGCTGCATTTCTTTGCATTGTGGCTTAAGCCCCCTTACTGTGGAGAATCTGAGTGTCAGAAATGGATTTGGTAACCAACTTTGTGTCTGTATTTGTTAGCAAATTTGGTCAGTCATAGTTCCTTCATCTCAGTTTTCATGTTAGAGAAGTAAGGCCCAGGCACAGCTCACTGGGATACTGCTGATGATATTTTGTATCTAGAGAAACTAATCCCTCCCCAAACTTGATGATAGGGGTGCTGTCAGATGGCCAATCCAGCAAATTACATATGGGTTAATAGTGCTGAAGGTCTTGGCAAGGTTCAGAAAGCACCTTGGACTCGTGTCATGTACCCATGGTGGAAGTAACCTTTTTGAAAAATTCAGGTAGGTTTAGCAGGCAGGAGCTGCCTTTCACAATGCTGAGCTGGGATGTATCTGGTTATGTATTCACCTGTATTGTTGTTTATCTGCAATACATTCCATAGCTTTGCAGAGACTCTGATTCAGTAGTTGATGGAGGAGTATCATTAAATTGGACATGGTGCTTCTAAACAGACTTAAAGAAGCATTATCAGGGCACATGGAACTGCTGTTTTGATGTTTGCAAGTCCTGAAAGGACTTGGTCCAGAGTGATTTAGGGAAATGAGTTTAGTATGGAGGAGCAGATGGGAGGTTAAATGAGATGAAGTTAGAAGAAAATTTGTCCGTAAAAATATTAGCGTGTCCGTGGAATCAGGAGTGAGAGGGTACAACTAATCATAAGTTTAGTACAGAACTATTAAGTAATTTTGAGCTTCCTAATGTAGTTGAAGGCCTTGTGGTTGTTTCGAATTTTCTGCAGCTCTAATTTCATTGAATTCTATTTTTCCCAGTGGTAAGCTTGAGGGACTTAATTTTCATTCCGTTCGATAATGATACAGTGGAGATCTTTTGTAGATGACCAGGAACCTTTCCTTTTTGTTAGTTGTGGGATTTGCACCATATTGATTTAATTTTAAAATTGCCATTCTACTTGTGTGGATGAGTACAGATGCCTTAAAGCATCTATCTCAGAGGAAGTAAATTGTAGAGGGGTAGGCATTAGCATCATAAATGGTTTGTTGGGGAGCTGTACCCTTTGTGGTTATTGAAAAGATCAGTAAATAGTAAGTGGTTTTAGAGTAATCACTGGATTAATTTACTAGGAGTCGTAAAGTGCACTGTCAATGAAAAGGTCACAACGGGAAGGACTGATTTGACTAGGGAGGTGGATAAGTGGAGTGATGCATTTTGGGAAAACAGTTATGAGGACAGCTAGAAATCTGACATCTTTGGTGGATGGGGGGGATAGTTTGCTCAAGGGTGTTTGCATTTAATAAATCCAGAAGTCTCTAGACTTGTTCGTTGTTGGTAGTACACGTTTCCTAGTTTATGTTGGTAGTTGGTCACTCATAAGAAAAGTATTTGGTTCAATGGCTTACTTTTCTAAATGGTTAATGTGTTAAGCATGCCCTAAAGGGGCCATAGGTGGGGGGATCTGCAGCTTATTATAATGCGGTAATTATTTTGAGAAGACTAGAACATCTCCACTGAAATTTGGTGAGTGCCTTTTGAGTTGGTACAGATGTTCCTCAGCATTGCCTGTGAAGCTGAACATATGACCGGTGTTGCACTGTAGAATAGAGGGAGAGCTTATTGCTACACTTGAAACAGGTTTCTGTTATGCAAATGCTGATATCATTGAGGGTAAGGAAGATCTCAAATTAAAACCTTTTATTCAACACTGGAATTTATGTAGGGATGTCCATCTGGTGACCTTTACTTGAAAAAGACATTGTGAGTGTAGCAAACGTTTTAGCTGGTATGCTTAAACTATGGAGCAAGATGTGCATACTGTGCCTGACAAAGCAGGGTGAGGGTCATTTCATGCCATGCAGACACACAGTGGATCACCTTAGAAAGATATATTTAATTTTCTAAATGTTTAATATTCACAGAGGTAGATAGACAAACCAGTACAAGTCATTATAAAACTGATTGCACAACTTGTTAAACCATTCACATTCCTAATTTAGAAATATAAACCCATTTGTAATCCAGGTTGACCACACACTACAGAACATATGCCTTATAATAAAAAGAGGTAATCTGTGAAAACCATAGTAACAGTTTAAAACATAAAAAACTAAGAGTCCAAGATGGTTGCAAATTAGAACTCAGAGTCCCCTAAGTTTAAAACCTATAAAAAAGCAAATCCATGTTTTTAACATAGTCCATTATTTTTAATACTGGACACTATCTGTATAGTTATTCCACAAGTCCCAAAAAGATCATTAGATGGTCTTCTGCTGTCCCTTTCTTGGCAGTCTGGGATTTGTGTATGTGAGGCTGGCACCACCAGCAGCCCTCCTAGCATTAATAGAAATTTGAGTATCCAGTTCTTGATTAGGTTGGCAGGCTGTAGATGGCAAGGTGTAACATGTTTCACCTGCCATCTCTGACTGCTCAAGAACTTCCATCATCGCTAGCAAATATTTAGAGAGGGAAAGTAATAGAATGGAAAGAGGCCAAGAATACATTTGGATTGCAGGCTAAAGATTGCCTTCCCTATCCAGGAATTGATATCAGAGTATAGGCAAAGAGAAAGGAATGGGTAGGGGTTCCTAAGTGCAAGACCAGCACTGGTAGAGTTTTTATCAAAATCTAGAACACAAGTTGCTGTTAATAAAGGGACAATTAGTAGGGCATACAAAATACTGCATGATTACCTTCTCTGATTGATTCTTATTAGTTATTAAAGATTGGGATAAAAGACTGGAAAGCAATTTACAAGAAAAGAATGGGAAGAATATGTATGGCTCTCAAGTATGCAAGCAAGTCAAGAAGGTTTAGTACCTTTGGAAGTGTTTGCATATGTATTTTTATACCCAAGCAGACTCCAAAGAATTTTCCTTGGGTAGATTGCAAATGATGGAGGTGTGATGGGGAAGAAGGAGGTAATTGGGAACACATTTTTGGGAGTGTAATGAATAAGGCAGACTTAAAACATTTCCAGCAGACTATTGGCAAAAATACTGGGTGAACAAATTGGTGTAACTAAGGAAATGATTTTTTAAGCTGTGATATAGAATCGGAATTACCTAAACTTTGTAAGGCCTTGCTGAATTTGAGGGTCTATATTAGAACACCGAATTTTGAAAATTTCGAGTGTTCTAATATCGAACCCTATTAATCGAAAATTTAAAACATTGAACATACAGAACACCGAATTTTTTCCTAGGGAAAAAATTTGCTGTTCCAAAACACACACACACACACACACACACACACACACACACACACACACACACACACACCAAACAAACAGCAATCCACACACATACACCTAAACTCTTACAACTAACCCTACACTAAACTATACATAAACCACTAACTATCCACTTACCTTAACCCTAACCCTAAGGTCCGTCACTATCGCACAGTCACCTCACCCGCGCCCTAAACCTAACTCACCTGCCCCGGCCTAACCCTCACATCCACACAGTCGCACACTTACCTGACCCGTGCCCTAACCCGTCCTAACCCTCACGTCCACACAATCACACACTTACCTGAACCTGACCTGTAACTTTCCACCACAGCGCTGAAAATACCGAAGCAACAGAAATGGACAACCAAATTCTTTCCCTAGGAAAAAATTTGGTTTTCTGTTTCTTCGTTATTTTCAGCGCTGCGGTGGAAAGCACAAGAGGATGTGGTGAAGATCTGAGAGAGACAGGAAGACATGGGGAAACAAGGGTGTCCAGCAAAGAGATGGATCTATTGCTTGAGCGAAAATTTGCATCAGACAGGCATAATCTTCAAAAGGTAGGAGAGTGGTATTGAAAAAGATGTCAATAGTTGGCAACCCAACCCTGTGTTGAAAATGTTTAGCCGGTAGCAATGTAATATGATGTGTATAGGGGTAGTTCATCGGTTGGTACTAGGCTATCAGCCCTAAGGTCTATACAAGCCTAGCCATAACAATTCCTTGGCTATTTCTTCCCACACTATTTACTTCCCTGGACCCCTGTCTAGCAGGGTGACTGACGTGATCCCTGGGGTGAATTTCCTTTTTCCCATCCAGTCATCAAGGTTCCTTTTGAAGAGGGCCAAAGAGGTGCTCTGCTTGACATGTATGGGCAGTCTATTCCAGAGTCGGGGGGGAGTCTCTGGGTCAGGAACTATCCCTCCAGCATGTTTTGTTTATTGTAATGACAAGATTTAGATCCCTGGAGCATATGGGATTCCTTTAAGTGTAGCATGTCCAACAGCTCTGAGTTTGACATGGCCTTGTATGTTAAGCAGAGATCGCCTCGGAGTAGACTATATGCGACAGAGTATAGCTGGAGTTTTTTTAAGGCAGTCAGCATAGGGCATCTGCTTTAGGCCTGTGATTCTTTTAATGAGGTTTTTCTGCAGCCTTTCCAGTTGTTGCAGATGTCTTGAGAGGTACATACCAAATGGGACGTTGTATTCTATAATGGGTCTAATGAGGGATGAGTACAGTGGGACAATGACCTCCTTTTTTCTGGCTGAAAAGCCCTTAGTGATGAGGTGTGCCACATAGAAGGATTTCCTGACTGTTGTGGCGATGTGGTTATTGAAGGTGAGACCACTGTCCACCTGTGTCTCTCAAGTCTCTTATCACACTTTCGGTGTTTAGTGTACTGCCACCTATGTGGTAATTCACGGGTACATGTTTTTTCCCCAAAGGGGATAACTATACATTTCTTGGCATTGAGCTTGAGCCCATGGCTCTGGCACCAAGCATCTGTTTCTGTAAGGCCCTTTTTCTAGAGTATCGACATAATTTGGGGATTCAATAATGGCTTCCAGTTTGCAGTCCTCTAGGAACTTTGTTAGCCAGAGTCCCTTTGTGTTGACCTGTACTTCAGAGAAGTAGATGCCAAACAAGAGAGGTCCCAGGACTGAACCATGAGGTACTCCACTTATCTGGAGCTGGATTTGGAGTCTGCTACTTTTACAGTGTGGGTTCTGTCAGTAAGCCAGTTGGCAACCCATCGAGTGACATAGGGATTAATGCCCAGCTTAGTAAGTTTATCTATGATTCCAGAGTGTGGGGGATGGTGTCAAAGGCCTTGGCAAGGTCCACATAGGCTGTGTGGACTGCCTTACCCTCGTCCACAGCTCTGGAGACTAATTCGAAGAAGTCAATTAGGTTCAGAAGACAAGATCGGCCCTTCACGAACCCAAACTGGGTAGGTTTCAGTGTTTTAAGGTTGCCAATGTCTTTGTTTATAAGTTCCATGATAATACGTTGGCCTTGGCCTTGCAGATCAGGCTCGTCAGACTGATGGGGTGGTAGTTCCTGGGATCCAAGGGGGATCCCCCTTTGTGGAGTGGGGTAACTGTAGCTGTGCGCCATTCAGTAGGCATGAAGCCTGAAGTGAGGGTATGATTAAACATGACACTTAGGTGAGGTGCCAGTTCATTTTGTAGTTCATGTAGTACACAGCCCGGGATGTCATCTGGTCCCCTGGATGCTGTATTCTTAGCTTTGGAGAGTGCATTTTTTACCTGTGTGGCCATTATTACCAGAATTTGGCAATCTTCCAGTATTGAGATGGGCCATTTAGGGGGTGAGGGGGTGGGGTGAAGTTGACACTGAATCGATCTGCCAGGATATTGGCAATATGCTTGGGATCAGTATATTTAATGCCATTCTGTTGTAGCTCAGAGCAGATCTGAGCATTGCCATTTAGATTCTTGACATAGTGATAGAATGCCTTGTGGTTGTCTTTGGAATCTTTGGCAATTTTAATTTTGTAACTAGCTTTGGAGGATTTTATGAGGGATCTTGGCTTCTTACTGAGGCTGGTAAGGGAATTTTTTGCATCCTGGGATTTTCCACTTTTTTGCAACAGTTTCTTCCTTTTGTTTAAAATTTTTTTATGGCAGGGGACCACCAGAGTTGCTTCCTTTTTTTGGAGGATTGCACCTTGGTTCTACTTGGGATGGCACGATTCATGCTTGAGTGGATGTGCTCGTACAGTGCCTTAGTGTAGGACTCAGCAGTCGAACTTTCATTTCCCGTCTGCATGGGTGTCATGAAGTTTGTAAGTTCTTCTGACTTGAGTAGCATGAAGTTGGCTTTGGAGAAGTTTTTATGGAGGTTTCCTTACTGGGAGGTGGGGGTGAGATGTGGATGTTAAGGGTGATTAGCTTATGGTCTGTCCTGACCAATGAGGGGGTGATCATAGGTGTGGAGCATCGATTTCCCATGTTGGTAATGACCAGGTCTAGGATATTGGAGCCCCTGGTGGGACTATGGATTAGTTGATCCAGGGCATTGGAATTTATGAATTCCAAGAACCGTTGGGCAAAGGTGTAGGTACACGAGTAGTTTTCCCATTTAATGGCAGGGTAGTTGAAATCACCCAGTATTATGGTGTTTGGTTGTATATTAATATTTTCCAGTATATTTAGAAAGGTGTAGTGAGAATCTTGGGGCATGGTGGGGGATCTGTAGCAAGCTACAATTTTGATTGTAGTCTTACCTGGTGTTAGTTGCACCTGGAGAATTTCAGACGCATTGTGTTGGGAACTAACCTGGTGGTGTGAATATCCTTGGTGAATATGGACACTCCTCTGCCTTTAGTGTTTCGATCCTGGTTTGGTGGCCGAAAAGTGTGGTAAGAGTTGTACCCTGGTATTGCAGGGGTGCTCTCTGGAGCCTTGAACCAGGTCTCAGTTACTGCACAGATATCAATGTTCTCCATTTTTAGGAGTGCCTTGAGAGAGTGCATTTTGAGGTTTAGACTTCTAGCATTACCTTCAAATTTTGCATGCTTGTACCTGATACGGTGGTGGTTTTGTCCTTTGAACTTTGCCTAAAAAAGGCACTATAGGGGTGGCAAGAGCCTTTGCCAGTAACCTGAATCCCGGGGCGACCGGTGCAGACCATCTCTGGCAAAGCATCGTGGTCTATCGATCATGTCGTCCCAGGCAAGACAGATACTGGATCCCCTTCGAATGACACCAGAAGCTTAGCCAGTTGTTGAAGTCAATCATTTTGTCCTTGTATTTTGGTATCATTCTGGGCGAAGGCAGGATGCTACTCAGGGCTAGGGTCATACATGCCTGGGCCACATGATGCGAGAGCTCTTCCATGTCTCTTTTCATGTAGTCCAGCGAGATACATCTCAAGTCATTCACTCCAACATGGACAATGACAGAGTCATATTTGTACTTGCTGTGGAGTGACGTGCATGAGTTATGTGGCGGATCCTGGCACCCGACAGGCAGCTCACTGTAATTTTCTCCTTGTTCAGCCTGATGATTGGGACATTAGTCATAGGTGACTCTATAGTCAGGCACACTGAAGTGTTAGGTATGTTGTCTTGCCTTAGGGGCTGTTGCTGGGTGGCACACTGGTGTTGTGAGCTATGTGACACTGTGCTTGTGATTGGTGTTTGTTTGCTTGTGCAGGTTGCAATTAAGGACCTCCACATATGTGGATTTAGTGTTGCTTTGTGTGGGTGTTGGTGTGAGTTTAGAAAGACTATGTGTTGCTTGAGGTGTAGTGCAGGTGTTAACCTTCTCCTCTTGACTGTCTAGCACAATCATGGGTGGAGAGAGCTTTGCTTCCAGTTTGGCTATGTAAGTGCATCTCTCACAGGTTGTAGTGTTGGGTGGTAGGAGGAGAGGGTTGTCTGTGTACATGAGGCAATTGCTGCATTGCCCCAGTATGCCCAGATTCACCAGGTGGACAGGAGAAATCAACGGAAGCTGACCCTGGACATGCCTGGTTTGGTGCTTTTTTTTTTTTTTTTGAAAAGTACAGGAGCTGTTTTCTCTTACCCTTAGCAAGGTACTTTGCAATTATAGGCTTAGTGCCTATGATTAATGTCTCCTTATTAATAAGGAGAGTTGAGTGCTTGTATCAATTTAAGGCTTCCTAGTGCTTTATAGCAGGTATTAGAGCATGTGCTAGTCAAAGGGATGCTTAAAGGTAAGATGAAAAAAAATGGTTTATCCTAAACACTGCAGTGTGCACTAGAGAAGTTAGATGTGAAAGTAGGTAACTTAAGTTTTACCTGTCTAAAAAGTTAAGTTTTTGTGGAGAGTCACTATTTTTAAAACAGCAAGATAGATTGAAAGGGGGTGATCACTTTTGTATTCCGATACAGTAAAATGGCCAATAAATTTAAATAGTTGAAGGGGGGTGATTTCACAAAATGCTAATTTAGTGCTTACTCACACAAGCCAGTAAAAGCAGAGAGGAAATGAGATATATGGTCAAATTAACATAAGAGGCAGGCAACTAGAAAGACAGTGGTATTTAAGAACACGACTGTATTAGGGTGGGGAAAAAAATTTCTGCCCGACTCACAAGAGACAGAGCTGTGGGGTCTTTTGAAGTTTTAATATGCAGTTAAAATCAGAACACAAGCAAAATACAAGGTAAAAACAACAAATCACAGCACTCAAAATATAAAAACGCAATAAACTAATACAAAATACAACAAATAAAAAGCAAACCAACCTTTCCCTTACAGCAAAGTCTGGTTGATAATTTATATAGGCTGTAGCAATATAATATATGTATAGAGGTCGTGAGGCTGTATACCAACACCTGACATTTTTACACATTTTTTTGTGAAATATGTCTTCGTATGTTATGTTCTCCTATCTTGCCTTCATTCTAGATGATTGGGTCGGAACTGAGCATCGGTTCTGATTCAGCCTAATAATAAAGCTTGAGAGCTTTCACTGGCTCAAGGCAATACCCTATCCCATGATACCTGGTGACAGTTACCCAGATCTCATTTGCCGCTTTGCTGGTTTGGGATTGTTTTTCTTTGGCTCAGGCTGTCTTTGTTTTATTTACTTATTGACTGAATAATTTTCTATCTTAGCGCAGTAACCTTTAACTTCTGTAGTTTAGTGTAGAGGAGCCTTTTTTGGTAGTTTGTTTTCCCTTTTTGGCTTATCGCTGGTCGTAGTGGTGTTGTGTGGGCCGTCGTTCACAGGCCTCTTTTATCCCTTTCCCATCTAACTTTAAGTTTGTCCTGAATGAATCCGTTTAACATAGAGGGTTTGTTTTTTGTCCCCTTTGTTTTTAGCCCCTTTTAGTTAGAGGGCTTCCCTCCCCTTTTCCTGAGATTTTGTCGTTTCAGTTAGAGACACCTCCTCTGGCTAGAGGAGATCGTAGTTTAAATTAGAGACCTCTCCTCTAGTGTTTTTTCTTGCCCCCCCCCCCCCCGTGTGTAAAAAAAAAAAAAAAAAAAAAAAAAAACTTTTTGCTGCTTTGTGATAATTGTGTTTTCTTGTGCTTTTCTGTGTACTGATTGATAGGTGTACTGTTTTGATAGTACTCATCTGTGTTCTTTTGTTTTTTTTTTTTTTTTCTTTTTTTTTTCACCTAACTAGTGCAAAATGTAATGAAAGCCAAGCAATGGTTGGTAAGGAAGCCAAGCAATCTGGCTTTGAAAAGTGTGACTCGTGCACACAGAAGATGTCACTTACTGATGGCCACTCTAGCTGTGTATATTGCTTAGGTGCGGTTCATCTGCAGGACTCCTGCTCTGTCTTCTATGGATTCAGTTCCAGGGTCCTGCAGGAATGTAAAAATAAGCTCATTGTAATGGGTTTACTTAAGGGACCGTTTGATGTGACTATGGAAGGGAATCAGCCCTCTAAATCCTCATCAGAGAAATCTTTAAAAAAAATCTTCAGCTCTGGCTTCTAAGCCGACCAAGAAGCCTGAGAAACATGCAACTTCGGACCCGAAGGCTGTCGGGACAGAGAAGGCAACAACTCCATTGGCTCCACCAGCTTTATCAGAGCGGAAAAATCTAACTGGTCCCCGACTCTGGAACTGGTCTACTCAGTGCCCCATTCATCCCTTTTGCAATTGGTGGCTGGCTGCCATAAATCCTCCACTTTCTCCTCTCGATCCTCCAGGAGTCTCTTGTCTGATGACGTGGAGTGGATGGTCGAGGTTGCTTTGGACACTGACCTCAACCAGAATTCTCTCGAGTCCAGTGAAGATGTAAGTGGAGCCAAAGCCTGTATCTGCCTTGTCTTCTGTTCCTCCTCTGACTCGGATGAGCTTGGAGCCGGAGTGCCTGGATGCCCTTGTGGTGGAACCATCAGGTCTGAAAACCACAACTGGTGTCTCGGCCCCGACTTCTGCTCCGACCTCTTCGATGCGGCCTTCTCTCGAAGGGTCTGGGGGCCAACATTCCCTCATCGGGTCCAGGGAGGAGAGTTGGATCGGACCCTTGTTGGATCCAACACTTCCTCTCGGGGCTTCATGCAGGTGAGTTTGATGCCCACATCAGCCTCGGAGCCATCCTCCTTGGCACAGAGGAGGTCTCCCAGCTACTCGGAGCCAGAGGTGATGTGTGCTGTCCTCCCAGACTGTTCCACCCTCTGCTCCAGCTACGTTTCCCGCAGAAGGACCGATGTCAACCTCTGTACCATCACTTCAGCCCAAGCATAGAGAGCCAATGCCCCAGGATGCCCCAATAGGCGATCCACTCTCTTCTGAAACCTTCCCAGAGTATCCCTCTGAGGATGTCTCTTGGAAGAGGACTTGTAAGAGGAAACATTTAGACTCCCCTGAGTCTGTCACATTGGATATAGACTTGGAGGATTCGGAACAGTCCCCATACTCACCCTCTGAGAATGTCTCCTTTTCACACATCTTAGAGATCCTGAAGCAGAGAGGTGGCTGGAAGACCCTCTCCCCTTTTGAAGATGAGTCTATATACCTGGAGGCATTTTGGTCTCGACCCTCCACCTCTTGGGTGCCTCTGCCTTTCGACCAGCTTCTTGGTATAGTCAGTCGAAAGCCATGAGGCTCTCCAGAATCCGTGGAACCTGTTCTGAAGAGGCCCAACAAGTTTATTACTGCCGCAGACAAGCAATTTTTAACTAAACATGTCCCAGTAGCTGCTATGGTGGTGGCGGTGGCCACCAAGAAGGAATTAGCTGAGATCTTCGTCTGTCCATCCACCAAATAAGGAGTCTATAACGATGGACAGACATGGGAAGCATATGTTTTCTTCAACGGCCTTTACTTATAGGTCGCTAAACTACTTATCCCATTTTACCCGACTTCAGAGGGATCTCCTGAAAGAGCTAGGAGATGCTCTCCAAGGTGCTACAGCTGCGGGGGTGCCGGGCAAGGTAAACTCTCAGCTTGCGACTCGAAATTCTGTAGTAAACTCCTCCATGCACCTCATCTCCTATGCAGCCGATGGAGCGAGTAGAGCAGCAGGCATAGGAATAGCTTTGAGGAGACATTCCTGGATTTGCCTTTGTGAGTTTGCTGAACCCTTTAAGTCTTCCTTTATAAACGTCCCTTTTGATGGTTCATCCTTGTTCAGGCCAAAAGTTAGAGACTCTTACCAGGTGTGAACAAGAAGGCAAAACTCTGTCTGCCATGAGAGTACGTTTCTCTGTCCCTACCAGGCCTTATCCCAAAGGTCAGAAGGACGGAAAAATTTGTTTCCCGAAATCCCAAAGAGCTTCACCTGATGCACGTGGTGAATTTTTCCCCAGGGGCAGAGGGGAAATAACAATGGGGGTCCACAAAACCAGGGTGACAGAGATGCATTCTCTAGCAGGCCCTTCTAGTGCTCCTGAAAGGAGGGCCACCTATCCACCTCTGAAGGCAGTCGGGGGTAGATTATCACTGTACCCAAAAAGCCTGGCTCAATATCACTGAAGACAAATAGGTATGGTAGATTATAGCCAGGGGATACAACATACCCTTCTCTTCTCCACCCCCTCCATCAAGATCAATACCAGACATCCCACCAGTCAAAGGGATCAAGCAACCATAGAAATCCAAAGGTTGCTAGAAAGAGTCATCTAAGAAGTCCTCACAGACCAAATCGGATCCAGGACTTATTCAAAGTTCTTTTTGGTTCCAAAGAAGACGGGGGACCAATCTTGGATCTCAGCAAGCTGAACAAGTCTGTAAAAAAAAAAAAAAGGCAAAGTTCTGGATGGTGACATTGCAGTCTATACTCCCCTTTCTGGGACAAGACAATTGGATGTGCTCAATAGATCTTCAGGGTGCATACTACCATATAAAGATGGACAGGCGATCCAGCAGATATCTACGCTTCTGTGTGGGAGCCAGTCATTACTAATTTAGAGCTCTGCTCTTTGGTCTAACTACAGCCCCAGAGTGTTTATCAAATGCATGGAAGTAGTCACGGCTCACCAGTGGCGTCTAGGATTCCGGGTGTTTCTGTACTTAGATGATTGGCTCCTGACCGCCACCACCGAGCATCTACTGACCAAGGCAAGGAACACCACCATTCATCTCTGCTCTGAGTTAGGTATAACCATAAATTTCAAAAAGTCTGCCTTGTTTCTTTCACAGCATATTACCTTCATAGGGGCAGACTTAAACACAAAAGACATGGTAGCAAAACTGCCTCACGAAAGGGTACAAACGCTGCGCCAGCAGATATCAATCATGCTCATGAAGAGGAAAGTGCAGGCAAAGTTTGTTCTCAAGGTTCTGGATTCAATTGCAGCTGCGATAACATTAGTTCCACTGACGTGTGTACACATGAGAGTATTACAGTGGCTACTCTTTGCTCAATAGTCCATGCAGAAGTTACCCATGTCACACAAGATCCAAGATCCTCATTACGGACACCTGCAAGAAGGACCTACAATGGTGGCTTCATTCCAATCAGGTAACTATAGGCAAGACCATATGTTCTCCCCATCCAGTAGCTACAGTGACCATGGACGCTTCCCAGATTGGGGGAGGGGCATTATCTGGGACAGACTGTCTGTCCAAGGGACTTGGGACAGACTGTCCAAGGGACTTGGGACAGACTGTCCAAGGGACTTGGGACAGACTGTCCAAGGGACTTGGGACAGACTGTCCAAGGGACTTGGGACAGACTGTCCAAGGGACTTGGGACAGACTGTCCAAGGGACTTGGGACAGACTGTCCAAGGGACTTGGGACAGACTGTCCAAGGGACTTGGGACAGACTGTCCAAGGGACTTGGGACAGACTGTCCAAGGGACTTGGGACAGACTGTCCAAGGGACTTGGGACAGACTGTCCAAGGGACTTGGGACAGACTGTCCAAGGGACTTGGGACAGACTGTCCAAGGGACTTGGGACAGACTGTCCAAGGGACTTGGCAGGAACATGAATTCCACTTGCACATCAATGTCCTAGAGATGAGAGAGGTGCTTCTGGTGTTGCAAGCATTCCAGAGCTCTTTTCCAACAGGTATGATTGAGATACGGACAGACGATATGTCTGTGGTGTGGCATATCAACAAACAAGGTGGAACCAGATGTTACCCTCTGTGTCGAGAGGCTCAAAGTGTATGGCAATGGGCAATTTCTTCTCAACATTTTCTAGCTGCAATGCACGTTCCGGGGAAATCCAATGTGATAGCGGACAAATTAAGCCGGGCAATTCTTATGCCTCACGAGTGATCCCTGAAACAGGAAATTGCCAACCGAATTTTTCACAAGTGGGGCCAGCCTTGCTGTGACCTCTTTGTCATGTCCATGAACTCCAAATGCAGCAGCTACCTTGCCCTAATCCCCGCTCCGGAGTGTCACCAAGGGATGCACTTGTTCACAATTGGCTTCCGGGACTTCTTTATGCATTTCCCCCATTTCCATTAATGCCCAAAGTTCTACAGAAAGCCAAATTGTTGAGTCGCAAACTAATTCTCATTGCTCTGTACTGGCCTCGTCAAATCTGGTTCCCTTTCCTATGGCCTCATCTCCAGGAGGAGCCTTGGATTCTGGACCCGGTTCTGGATCTTCTGACCCATCAGTCAGGAATGCTCCATCCCTCCATCTCCAAACCTCCAAGCTGAGGGCTTGGTTGCTCCAGTTCCCATTTTAGCCAGGCTTCCGGACATATCCCCGGCAGTGCGACACATTCTGGTTTCATCTCATAAGACTGCAACTAGAAAACTGTATGCTAGCAAATGGAGAAGTTTTCTTGTTGGGCTTCCAAGTATCACATAGACCACTTCACAGCCCCTGTGACTACAATTCTAGATTTTTTTAGCAGAGATTTTCAATCCAGGCTCAGCTGCAGCTACTATACAAGTACAATTACCTGCCATGTCTAACTACCATGTAGGAGACATGGGATTGAAAATAATGTCTCACAGATTATGCAAAGCCTTTTTGAGGGGTACATTCCTATTAAGACCTCCAATAAGAGAACCGCCACCTCCCGGGGATCTAAATTTGGTACTGACCACTTTAATTCTCCCTCCATTCGAGCCAGCTTCCTTTTGTCCACTAATATTCCTAACATGGAAGACTATCTCTTTGACAGCCATTACTTTGGCTCGGAGGGTTTCAGAACTACAAGCTCTGTCTATTCATCCTCCCTATTTAGTTTTCCACAAAGACAGTCTATCTTCGAACAAATCCTTTTTTTCTGCCCAAAATATGTTAAGAGTCCAACTTGAATCAGTCTATTGACCTACCTGTCTTTTTTCCCCAACTATGGCAACAAGGCAGAATATAAGCTTCACCAGTTGGATGTCCACAGGCAGTTACGCTTCTATTTACATAGGACAAAGGAGACTAGAAAAGGCAGTTTCAAGATTCACTTTATCTAAATGGCTTTAAGACACCATTACTTATGCATATAGTTGTCAACATAAGCAGCTGCCAGGTAAAATTCGAGCCTATTCGACTAGAGCTATGTCAACTTCCACCAGTTTCTAAGCCAGACTACCTTTGGATTCAATTTGTGTGGCAGCCACATGGGTCAAGCCTCATACCTTTATCACTCATTGCAAAGTAGATGTGACCTCCTGGAACAGGGCTCCCTTTGGTTCCATTGTTCTGAAGAGTTTATTCCCTTGAGCCACCCGAGAAAGAAGGTGCTGGGGATGCTGTCCCATCCATCAAGAATGAAGGCAAGATAGAACAACATAACATAAAAAAGTTATGTACTCACCATAACGTTCCATGTTTGTTATCCATAATCTTACCTTCATTCTTCCATCCCACCCTCCTTCCCCCTACCTGGAGGATTGAGAGGAATTTCTGGAAATGGTCATAAAGTTCTCTCTGAATTTCTTCTTGTGTTAGGTAAGTTCTAGTGATTAGTATTTGCAAGCAAGATCTGGGTAACTGCCGCCAGGCATCATGGGATATAGGGTATACCCTTGAGCCAGTGAAAGCTCTCGAGCTTTAGTATTAGGCCGAGTCAGAACCGATGCTCAGTTCCAAATCCAACCATCAAGACTGAAGGTGAGATTATGGACAACAAACTTGGAATGTTATGCTGAGTACATAACTTTTTTATTGATTAAAAATGTTTTCTAGTTTGTGTGCCAGTTACCGGTATCTGGCAGTTGAACATCATGATGACTCTTCTTTGATTTTATTCTGTTCGGCAATGGGCAGCAAACCCCCCCTAAAGATATGGTTAAGAGTTTGTGATTCATGTTGAGTTTTGAGCTGAGTGCATGAGGGTTGTCATCAGTTGTGTTAGACACTTTGACATTTATCCAGTTAAAATGCTCTTGTGAGCCTTCCTACTGCTGACAACCATTTTCCTTTGTCTTGTCCTTATGTTTATTTTCAATGCTGCTAGTTCTCAATTCTGGAAAGTAATTGAAGGGAAATTTCTTGTTTAATAGGAGTGTGTCCTCCTGAATGCCAAAGGGATGGGATAGAGTTTTGGTGCCTGAGATGACATTGGGAGGGATTGGGTGAAGATTATTTTCTCTCACGTTGTGCATTTTAGTTCTGTTTCAGCTTTTGACTTGAGGCTTGAGAGAGGCATACCTCTAGCATCCACTTTTTTTTGGCAGAGAGAGGCTTTGCAGGAAACAAGAGACCTCTTTTAGCCAACTGATCTGCTTTGTCATTCTTCTGCATACTGTGAGCATGACAGATCAGGGGTATTCAGAACTGAATCACCTTCTCGTAGGGCTTCATGTTCAAAATGGTCAGTGGTGAAAGAATTGCCACAGTTGTGACCGTATCAGCCTGTGCCAGAATCTGTGGCCTTAAGTGCAACAGATCAGATGCTTGTTCAAATCTTCTATGTTAATCACAGGTTTTGGACTTTACCCATGCGGACTTTGACACTTCATGTGTCACATTCAGTGCATATGAGTACATTGGTGCTATTCAGTATGCCACTGTCAGTAAGTCTGTAAAGTGTGAGCCTAGACATAAGAACATACAAATTGAGAGGGTCTACGTTCCATTAGAGACTAAGCTTAGATTCCTAAGGCTCTTCATGTCTTCTTGAGTTGATGGCTTCATTAAGAGACGCCTTGTGATATTTTGAAAAATTGTCTAGCCCTAGTTCCAGGTAAATGTTCATCATAGACACCTTCACTACAGTAATATACCTCAATACAGGGATTTGCTAGAAGATTTAGCATTCAGCTTTCAAACTGAATTCCCAAGTTTTCTCCAGACAGCCCCACAAATATAGTTCCTTCTAGTCAATGTTATGTTAACGAGGGGAAGGGGCATGCTATGTGCATGTCATCTATTTATTTCTTTTTGTTGCGATTTGGATTTAACTAAATTAATCGGCTTAGATTTCATTAAATTCCTGTTGGCCGTATCGTTCCAGAGAAGCACTCTTCAAACTATGCCTGCAGAGGGCAAGTTTTGACTAAGAGCTTCAATTCCCAATGCATGTTCTGCTTAGGAGAAGACTATGACATCACCTTGAAACACTGCATTAACCTTTAGGAGGAAAGGTTTGCAGTGCAGGCCCAGAAATCTAAAGGCCTATTTAGACCAGAAAAGGTTAAAAGCTGTAGTTTAGCCAGTCTGCTTGACAAGCTAACCAGTGTTTTTCAGATGTTCCTGTAAAAAGAGGAAGATGATTTAACACCAGAAATTACAAACACAAGAAGTGGGCTGAGACTATGAGGTTATAATGAGTCCATCATCCCCATAGAAGCCATTTCCACCATTACTGGAAAAGGACAAATGTATAGAGAGAAGTAAAGCAGGATCTAGCACTAGGCAACCAAGGTAGTCCTCTACGGCCCACTAGCCACGAAGGGGGCCTGCCACAAACTTACATTTCTTCTTTAAGAATATATTCTGCATGCATTATATTTCTTTAAGGACACACTCAAGAGTATGTCCTTAGTAGCATCTGTGTGCGTCTTTAGTACGACTCACGTATATTTAGAACACAGCGATGCATCTGATTTTTTGAAATGAGCAGCATGGATTTTCCTGGCGAATATTGTGATGTTTGTTACTGGAGAACTAAGAAGCAAAGTGTGTGTGTGTGTGTGTGTGTGTGTGTGTGTGTGTGTGTGTGTGTGTGTGTGTAAAATGCACCTAGTTAGTGGTGAGAAGTTAGTTAATTTAACCAGGATCAAGATCAAGCCTTGTACCTTACTTATAGGAAGCAAGAGCCTGAATTCCCTACACCAACTACCAGACTATTAGTTTCCAGGTATTTTCAAGAAATTGTGCTTAAGTACATTTTCAAGGAATTGTGAGCTTCAAGGGAAGACAAGTTTAATGCTGGTCATGCGAAGTCTGTTTTTGGTGTGCAACTGTTTTGTTTAGCAAATGGTCATTACTGTTTGTGCTAGAGAAGTTGAGAGCAGTATTAGTAGCACAGCAGGCAGCATACTTGCTTCTGATTTGAAATTATGTGGGTTCTACTCCCATTCCATTTAGACGGATTGCTAATACTGTGTTGTACTTTAAGAGCAGGGTGGGGTGCTGCAGTCCTGAGTCTGACCTCCTTTGGTTGAGATGCCTTGTAAATATGAGCCTGTTATCAGCTTGCCATCCATTCCATATTACGATATTAGCAGCTTGCCTAATTTTTTAATGCTACATAGGCAATTTAATTAAGGGCAGGAGGCCCTGAATTTGTAGATGAAACACTAAAATATAAAGTTGTTTGGTAGTAGCAACCTCTTCATTAGTTACAGACCTCCTTAATATGGAATTATTCAGATGACTCTTACTTCTGCAGAGATTGTTGTGCACATTACCTGATATTGGTGGATTGTAATGACAGAAGTTTGTGGGACATTTTATGATTGAAATATTCTGAAGTGGGCAGTTTTATCATTATTGGTGTATAAGTTTCGTTTCATTGCTTACTGGAAAAATGTTCAAAACTACAAATTTAAAATACATCCTAACAAGTGGTGCTGTGTTATACAAGGAATATAATTGAATACAATGAAGAAGATGATTCAAGCACATGCTGTGTGCATGGTCCAAAATGTATGCAAGGGGCCTGTGGGTTGAAAACGGTCCAAAGGTAAACTTAATCTGCCACTGGCCAGATGCATTTTCTTTGAATGTGGGTTTCAATGAATGTAAGTTTCAGAGAGAAGTTTACTGTTAATGCCAAGTCTGTTTTTATTGTGAAACTGTGTTGTTTTGTTTAGCAAATGTCTAATGTTTGTGCTATAAAATTTGAAATAAAAATGTTAAGTTTAATCCATAAATCTGTTATCATTGTAGAAGTAAAGAAGAAAATAGTATGCACATTGACAGGTTTGAACAGTGTTTATGGTAACTGGGGAGAAATAGCCAAGTAATGAGAGACTGGAGTGGGTGCAGGGGGCAGCAAGGGGGCATGGTCCATTACCCTGCCTAGGGCCCCATTTGACCATAGTCTGCTCTGGGGAGAAGTAGCCACCTGTTTTATCCCCTTCAGATACAGATAGTAGATTTTTACAGCTGCCATTGCTGCTGCAGAAGCCTCTCACGCCTCAACAGTGACATCTGGGCCAGACAGTTTGCAGGTACCCGTGAATGACATCTGCATTCCTGGCTGAGGTAATCTACTCCAGAACTGTCAGAGGATATACCTACTATACTCAAACTACTCTCCTGAGGAGATATGCGGTAGGCTAATTCCCAGAGGGTCAGCAATTGCTCCTCACCAGCTGTAATTCCTTTGGCATCACTGCCCCATACACCACCATTTTTGCAATTCAGTTACTGAAAATTTGCAGAAAAATGTGACCGTATGACAATGGACAACTCTCCAGCCTTCTTTAACAGCCATGTTTGGGGGGGGGGGTTGATACTGTACCCTGTTAGTGGAGAAAAAAATCACCCCTTTGAGTCATCCGAATCATTCCTTAAGGGAGAGGAATTGGAGGTATATATCAGAATTTCCTTTTCCAGTGGGATGTGATAACATCAACCAGTAGAATGTCCCCTCAAGGTCCCCTGCTGAAATATCCTTTAGAGGTTCACTGCATCTAATGAGAGAGTATTTTAAGTTGAAGATGGAGATTTGTGGCTTGAGATACTTAGATTTACTAGGCCTTGTGGAACTTATAAACTGTCAGTCCTTTCAGTCCTCTTAGCCTTTAAAGATGCATTTGAATTCCCAGCATTAAATCCAAACTGTCAGCCACCTACTTCCTAAAAGGCAAGTAGATTCTGAAAACTTCATGAATATCTTTGCAACTATCCTTTTGCAGATTTGGAGGTTTTATTACTGAAAACTTCCAAGGGATCCAAGCAATAACACCATATACATTTGCAAGAAGACGAGACAGAACAAGCAGAATTCCTAATAGGTTCTGTACAATAACATATGTCAACTACACTAGCCTTTTAGTTGATTAAGTGCTATATGCAAGTGTTGAAGTATCATGTTGGTGTCCTGAATAGATGCAATAATGGATGTCCTGGATTAGAATCTCAAGAGGATGATTGCTGAGCTTAGAGGCAGTACTCTGGCTTAAGCCTGTCATAAAATGTCTATAAGTCATGTAGCAAGGCAGCAGCTTCTGAGATGGTGCTGAGGAGACCTGCTTGGGTCTGGCTGAGACAGAGTTGCATGTCTTTGAGATGTAACATGAGAATGGGGAGTCACCTGCCAAGTTATTGGATCTGGTTACAGTTAGTAGGTGTTTGTCTCCTAAGAGAGGGCTGTATTGGGAGTTTAGTGCAGGAGCAGATGTGCTAGGCTAGGACATTTTAAAGTGTGTAGATGAGAGAGTGAGGTATCATTAATTGAGAGAAGGCCAGGTACTCAGGGAATTTGGCTCAGTGGAGAAGTTTTAGCGATGTACCTGTAGGGCAGATTGGGGCAAATTTTGCTACTTTAATACTGTTCAAGTAGGTGAGATTGTCAAGAGTGATGAGGGTGGGAGCACGGTAGAAAAGGGTTGATTGTGTAAGTATGTTAAAGCAATCTGTTTTCTTGCTTCATCAGTTAGGTAGGGCTTTATTCTGTAGAGGATACAAAGTTTTTTATGTTCTTTTATTATTACTTTTTAGGTGGTCATCAAATTTCATATTTTTGTCTGAGCTACTCTGAGGAGTTTGAAATGAGATACTGTTTCTATTCTGGTGTCATTAGAAAAGATTGTAGATAAGAGTCACAATATGGTTTGGGTGTGAGTAAAATCAGCTTGTTTTCTGCAGGGGTTCAATGCAAGTTGAAAGTTGTCAAGCCAGGTCACGACTGAGAGTAGGGATTTGTGGGTTAGTTGAAGATTTTCAAGAGTCATTGCTGAGCAAATTGAAGTTGAATCATTAGTGTATTGAATGATGATTGGATATTTGTAAGTTTTAGGAAAGGGCCTATGGTGGACATTAATGGATATAGGAAGGAAGTAGATTTCAATTTGCCATGTGCTTGCTTGTTGCTTGTTTGATAGCTGCAGAACTGTAATAGAGAGGGTACATCTAGTCAATTTTTTTAGTCTGTGGAGTAGTTAGGGGTGAGTGACAGTATCAAAGAACGTGATAGGTCTAGCAATTATGCAGATAACCAGATAACCTTAATTTCTGTATGTATTGATGGTGGTAGAAAAGTTGATGAGCGCACATTGTGTGCTGTGGTATGGTCGAAAGCCATGTTGGGTGGGGGCAAATAGTTTAATCAATGCATTTTTCAAGAATTTTGGGTAGTGGGGAGAGGATGGCAAGAGGGCTGTAGTTGAAGTCTGTTGATTTGCCACCTTTAATGGCAAGTTGTAAGATGCCTCCCAGAGTGTGGAAACTTGTCTTTGTGTTTGATCAATTTATTGATTGAGACAGGTTAGGCTAGGACATCTGCTGCAGTTTGATATACTCAACTGGGATATTGTCTGGGGCCAGAGTATGTGTTTTTAGTTGTAGAAGGAGCTTTTTGATGAGGTTGGTATAGGTTGCAGGGAGAGTGGTGGTTTATTGGGTGGAGAGTTTGAAGTTTTGTCTCAAGTAGGATGCAACTGATTGAATAAAATAAGTGTTGACCTGGCTAAGCTATATACTATCTGTGTGGTTATTTGTTGTTGAAGGTTGGGTAGTATGGCCCGAATGAATTTATTTGTCTCTTAAGACCAGACCATTTTTGGGTTTGTTGGCTTTGAGTGTTGCATGTTGGTATAGGATTGTTTCTTGTTTAAGTTTTTGGCTTGATTTCTTAGCTGTCCACACATTTTTATAGATATGTTTCAGTTTTGGGTCTTTTTCCAGTAGAGCCATGTTTTGTCTCTTTCATTAGTAATTTTATCTGTTTAGCCAAGGAGCAGAGTTGAATTTAATTCTTAGTATAATTTAATTCTTAGTAACCAAACCAAAGCAGTATATTGCACTTCAGATACTAGTAAAATTCATGTTACTGTTGATTTATTCCCCCATATATTAATAGTAATATACAAAGTTATATTTCTACTTTGAATTTTCAAGTTGAAAACTTATATTATGAATGTATGCAAAACAAACAATGTAAAATATAACTTAACGAAAGAGCAGTGGTCTGCCTTTAGAGAGATTTGTGCAGATCGAAGAATGGTGGTGAAGCAGGCTGACAAGGGGAAATCAAAGTGTGATACTAAATCATGTCCAATATTTTGAAATGTGTTATGCTGTCTTAAATAATGGAGAGACATATGAAAAATGTGATATAAATAAATATTATGCAGCTATTAGAGTACCAGTGTTTGTTAAAGAAAGGTTTAGGTTTGGGGTATTTTATAAATAATGATTTGGAAAAGAAGTTTAATGTTGACAATACCCATATAGCATTATTTTTCTACATACATAAAGGTATTGAGAATTTGAGTGGAAGACCAATTGTTTCTGCAGAGAAGTATTTCTTAATGTTTGTGTCTTGTTACATAAGTATTTAAAAACGTATGTTATGACTATACCATCTTACATTATGGACAGGCAAGATTTTTTTTGAGTAAAATGAATGGGTTAACTTGGAAAAACACTATGTATTGGCCTTGTTTGGATGTAAAAATTTTATATACAAACATAAAGCGTAGTGATGGTATGCGGGCTTTTTATTTTTTAGGAAATTCACCTTTATCTAATTTTTTAGTGGAATTAGTTTCTTTTTGTTTGAGAAACTTTTTTTTATGTTTAATGGTGATGTCTTCCACCAATTGCAGGGCACAGCAATAGGTGCAGCTTTTGCCCCTGTGTATGCCAACTTAGTAATGCCCAAATTTGAAATTGATTATATATATGTACATGATTTCTATAAATCACAAGTGGTAAAATACTGTAGATTTATAGATGACTTAATTTTTTATGTGATGGGGATGATTGAGGCCCAGTCTTTATTGAAGACTTAAAAATAAATAATATGGGTCTGCAGTTTGATGGTATTCAAATAAGACAGCAAGTCACTTTCCTAGATATTGATCTTATGGGTCTGTGTACTACTATCCATAGAAAGTTTGAACTAAGGAAAATTTTTTTTGTATGGCAATAGTCATCCACATCTTATTTCTGTGCTGCCGTGCAATTAATTTTTAAGAATTAATGGGCTATGTAGTTTAGATAGTACATTTGAAAAAGAGATATTTGAAGCAGAAGATAGGTTTATTAGTAGAGGTTATGATGCTAACATGGTTGCACAGTCAAAACTCAAGGTGGTGAAAAATCGGTAGAAGTCTATGACCACCATTGATAGTAATACTAGGGAAAGTGGCTTAGTTAGTAGTAGAAGGGAAAAGAAACCTAAGAAAAATGACAACAATAAGAAGGGTAATAAGGAAGTATATTTTGCAACTACCTTTAATATTTTAACTGAACAGATAGTTAGAGGTACGACAATATTGGCCCGTGTTAATGATGGACAAAGACTTGATACAGTTGTTACAAAAATTTTAACATTTCTTATAGGAGAGCTAGAAATTTGGCCGACATGGTTATGCATAATAGCTTTATAGCACCAGATGTCAGTATGGGTATAAGTATTGTCAGTAATAGAGGGACATGCCATGCAATAAATGTTCTATCTGCAAACAGATGGTTTAATTAATTTTTGTAAAAAAAGTTCACTAAGTTCTTTGTGAATGGTAATTATACATGTAACACAGAAGGGGCGATTTATGCCTTGAAATGCACTTGCAATTTAATTTTATAGTGGAGAGACAGGTAGAAGCTTAATCCATTTTCAAGAACATATCAGAGACAAAAAATAAAAAACTGAAAAGTCCTTTGGGAAGTCACTTTGCACTTTTTCATCATGCTAAATCTGAATATTTAAAGGTATGTATTTTAGAAAAAGGGGGAATGTACAAATATAAAAGATAAATTAAGAAAAGAAACTACTTTAAAATATAACCCTTTGGAGCCATTTGGACTCAATAAAGAATGCAACTGGAATTATGTTATATAATTAAGGTTACAGAATAATTGTATAATTGATTGAATGAGTTTAATTGTATTTAAGGTGTAGTGAAAATTTTGTTCAACCGAAGCGCTAAGTTCTTAATGTGCACTACTTTTTATTGGGTTTGTGACCAAGTTGTTTTTTTTTTTTAATTTAATTCTTGTTTCTGACTGTGGTATCTTTAAGTATGTTGAGGAAAATATTAAATAGTGAGATGGCTTCATCCAGTTGTAGGGTTTTTAGTTTTGTCTAGTTTACCCATTGTAGTTCAGAGGTAAAGGTGGTTTTATCATAGTTGGTCATGTTCGATGATAGGTTGTTGCAGTGAATTTTTGGGGTTACCAAGTGAGGGAAGGGGAGAGTGGGTGGCTGGTCAGGTCAAGATTCCGTTTGTATGTTACAAGTGTACTTCATTCTTTTCTTTTTATTCTGTCACTTCTTAGTATATTGTAGCCTGTGAAACAATTTCCTGAAGAGTTTCAGGTTTTAGCCATGTTTTTGTGGCTTTAAAAATAGTTTGCTGGAGAGCAATCCAAGCTTATTGTAAATGTCCTCAGGTTAGCATTAAAGAAGAGTCTTCTGGTTGAGTTGGGTGAGTGGGGTAGAGTGTCTTTATTGGTTGGGCCTGGTTTTGGATGTACATCGCCACTTACCTGAGTATTTACAGAAGTGTAAAGATGGTTGGAAAACAATCTTGATTTGATTTTGTGCTTGGGTATGCAATTAGTGAAGTGGAAATTTGAGGGAGTAACTTGCACTTGTAGAAGAGGTTGGTAGTGGTGTCAGGAAGGAAGCAATGTAGCAGTGAATAATGGTAATTTTAACTAAAGTGTGTGAGAGTAAGAGTTTAAATGCAGTGGGTGGTGGTAGGAGGTTAGCTTAATTATAGCTGTGCTGAAAGATCGTATATGTATTGAATGAAAAGGTAGGAGATGAGTATAGTGGAATGTACTTGTAAGTAGCGTTGGTCTGTGTATGTGTTTGGGAACAGTTGTAGTGCTGGTGAGATAAGGAGAGTGTATATGAGAGTTTTCTGAGATTGATGGGGTTTGACAATTATGTAGTAGGGTTAGTAGAGGTGGAGAGAAGAGTATACCAAGGAGAGTGTGGGGTTGGGAGGATATTATAGAGAAAGTAGATATAGGAGGATGCAGTGTGGTAAGTGAGTGTTAGTGTTTTAGTGAGTGGAGTGTGTGTTGTATGATTTAGGTGTAGTGAAGGATGGTAGGAAATGGGGGCAGGGTAGATGAGCAGAGCAAGGACGAACAGAAGGGGTTAGGTGGACTGAGTACAGAAGCATGGTAAGTTAAGTTCTTGTTTATTTGTCATAATGGCAAAGTAAGTCAGATGAATTTACTGAGGGGCAGCTCTTCACTGAAGTTGGGATTGCCAGATTTAGGGAAAAATTAGTATAGCAGTAAAGATTCAACAACTAATTAAATATTGGAGGGAGAGGAAGCGAATAGTGCCAGGGTGGATGTTACAGGTACCCCTTTCAGCGGAGTTTGACAAAAAAGAATTTCCTTTGGAAGAGTCTGAACACAGAACTGTGCTGCCTACATTCACATGTTCGATAGATCACTGCCTTGCTTGACAATGTGGGGACATTTTGGTTCACTGGTATTTTCCTTCTGATGCAAATAGATTAAGGGACTTATCAGTAATGGTATTTATGTACAGAGCAGTAGAAAGGAATTTATTTTTCCTTTAAGGCCAAGGGTCATAAGTTCAGTTCTTTTCTTTGATTATCAGCACTGAGTCCTGGAACCCTGACACCAAAGTGTTAGCTCATTGTTGAATATGAGAGGTGATGTGGGCAAGAATATGGCCACTGCAAATTATAGTAGAACAGGGCCAGTGTTTGTATTTTGAGGGCCCCTAGGCACTTCCTGTCCAGGTATCACCTTGTCACTGCCACCCCTTCTGAGCAACCTTTTAGTTCATACTGGAAAATTTTAGGTGTAGTATGCACAGACTGACCTGTAGCTACAATACTATTACATTACAACAGGTCTGTACCACACTATGTTGGCTCATCTCACAAAGGGAGATTTACAGTTGCTATTTACTTGCAGCAGTGATACATTACAACAACCCTATGTACAGGTCTAGACTTAAGTGAAATGGAGCCCTAAGGCCTACCCCCCCCCCCCCACACACACGCACACACATACACCCTTTAGTCTCCCCCTATGTTTTCTCCCATCTTGGGCTCCCCACACCATACACATTGCTTTTTTCTTCCTTTTCTCACATTTTGCTTTACTCTGGATCTTTTTCAATAAGCTGTAACTTTCTATATGCTCTGAAATACAATTTAAAGTCTGTTTTTCTTTTTACACGATCTTTTCATCAGTGATGGCTTGAACAGAATTATGATTAAGGTAATTTTGAGGAAAGTGAAAAAAACATGATTACAGTAATGTATTCTACTTTGTTGCTCCTAGACAGTACACTGCCCCTGCACAAGTTATAATAACCTTTGTACAACTTTGATGTATGTGAGAAAAGTAAAAGAAACAATGACCACACTGTCTTCAACCCAAACACAAGCTATAACGACCTCCTGTAAAGTTTGACTGTGATGAAAATTAAAGAAGCCAATGCCACACAATCCCCCCCCCCCCCCCCCATAACCTACAGCAGCTTTCTGTAAACACACACATCTGAGCAGGGCTGGTTTTAGAATATAAGAGTAGAGGTAATTATCAGATTTATGTTAACAGGCTGATATCATAACCCTGTTCAGGTTAGAGTGTATAATCAGGAAATTAATACATTTTTTTCTCCAACCAACAGCTTTTGTGGGGCTCCCCGACAGTCAAAGATGATTAAGGGAGCTCCCTGAATCCATTTATACAGTCCCGGGGAGTGGGGCCACTGAAATCATAGAATATCTGTGTATGAATGTTCTGTGATAGGTTTTATGCCATACCTTTGAAAATATTCTTGATGTTTTGCTATTGTGGAGCTTTTCTCCCTGGGCCTCTGCTGAAAATAGGTTTTTGACCCAGTCGGATTTTCCCAGTTAACGAATGTCAAATAAATAAAATTCCTTATCTGCATTTTTTACTGATACACAATAGAATAATGTATATATCCTGGCATTATTTGGTGTGTGCACAGATAAGTGATATTTTTAGCTACACACAAGCCATAACAATACCAGTTTTGTACTTATTTCAGCAAATAGCAGTATGTTGTGCAACACTGGTACTGCCACACCAGATCAGTGACTGCTGTTTAGCATTACTAAAGAGAAGCAGAATTAAGTCATTTTTATTTACCTCATTGAGGAATAATGCATACCTGTCCGCTGTCACCGATTTCACACATTTTGCTCTGTCCATCATAAAAAGTTTGATTTGCTGATGAATCATTCAGGATTACATATAATCAATAAATCCAGACGGCGTTTTATAGTTCTTATTGTCCAAAAAATGCATGTTGATGCAAAAGGTGTTATTCTATTAACTTTTTAAGTAAATTAGAATAACATTTAAGACACATTTCTGATTTTGAGCCTTTATTTTGCTAACCACAATACAATATATTTTGCTACTATTTATGGCACTAGCTGAATTCTTCAGTAAAGAAGCTGAGAGTTATAGTATCTGGTGTTCTGCCAGTATTTATACAACTTCCAGAAAGAGAAAATCATCCCTGAAAACAGGAAGCATCAGCTGTTCCTAAAATGCAAGGTGTGCACTGAGATCAGTCACCTTGCTCATGTTCATCATTAGCTTTATCCTATTAGGGCCATATCACAGCCCTGTTCAGGTTGAAAAGCATAGTAAGGAAATTAATACATTTTTCCTCTTCATTTTTCCCCAACCAGCAACAGATTTTGTGGGCCACCCCCCACAGTCAAGGATGATTAAGAGCTCCCCTGCAGCCACATGTATTGCAGGTACCTAAAGATGGCTATGTTAGTTTTAGTGGAAAGAACATCCACCAGTAGGCTTTAACTAAGCTAGGGGCACTATGTAAGTGGTAAAATATTTCATGAAATTGTGAAGCCTATTACTTGATAAAACACTTAATATAACCAGAGATATCTTTGAATTTTAAAGGAGATATAAATAAGAGTTATTAATCAGCTGGTTTATTAAGTACATAAAGATTGTTGCATTAGCTTTTGTTGGTTTGACAGACATGTTACAAAATATCAAGATAAGATAAATTGCTGTCTTTGGGAGCCCCCCCAGAGGCAGGGGGCCCCCAGTGACCACGGGGTTCACTGGTGCCTAAAGCCGGCTATGTAGTAGAGTCATTTTGTAATTTGAGGCCCCTTGTGTGGAACTACATGCTATTGCTAACAATGGCAAATACTATGTCTAGAATTCTGCCTTGAGGTACTATTTTGGGCTTTGAAAGAGAGAGATTTCAGCATGTAGTCTGAATTCTGTTGAACAGGTAACTTTTGAACCATCTGGTGACTGTAGCATGAAGCCTAGTATTTGGAGTCTCTGCAAGGGTTATCTGTAGTTTACTTGACAAAAGCTTTTTACGAAGAAGGCAGCAATAGTACTATCTTTATGTGCATTAGGGTTCAGCTATGAGCCCACTGCTGTTTATAATGGTGGTGTACTAAATCAGCAAACGGGTTGAAGGGAGCAAATCAACAAAGTTGTTGCATGCAGATGATGTGACATTACAGGCAGACTGGGAGAGAACTTCAGCAAAGGATAAAGGAAAGGAATGCAAAATTAAAGGCACACAGAGTGAAACTGAGTACAGATATGATGGTTATACTGGCAGCAAATGGGGTAAATCAGAAGAAGCTGAAAATTGAGCTAGAAAGGAAAATAGTGGAACAAGTTAACAGCTCCAGTTGTGTGGGAAGGGTGGTTGAGGAGAAGGGAAGTCTGAGTGAGGAGGTCAAAGCTGCAGTCAGAGGGCCTGCAGCCAAATGGCACTGTGCGTCAGGGGTAGTGTATGACAGAAAAATGACAGAGAAGCTGAAAAGTCAAGTATACAAAATAGTGGTGCAACATGTACTATTTTATGGTAAAGAAATATGTGCAGTAAAGGTACAGCATTTGCAGAGGCTAGAAGTGATGGAGATGAAGTGCCTGAGACAGGTAGTGGGATGTAAACCGTGGGATATATGAAGAAATGAGGACATAAAAGCAGAAGCCAAAGTAGCTTCAATTTCAGCAAAAGTCCAAGAACAGATTATGGTGGTTGGGCACATGTGCAAAAAGCAAATGACAGTCTGGCCAAGGGCAATTACACAGACTTCCTTACATACTGGATTTCTTCATACTAGATTTGTTGTTTGATAAACCCAAACATGAAAACTTTTCAGTTCACTGCCTGGATAATAGAATTTTGATGGCATTTGGGCACATTTTTTTCTGAGGACATGCAGCAGGTACTAAAGGGTCAAAAAAACTGCTACCAGACAAATCTTACATGCATGTAATGCATACATATATATGTGTGTGTGTGTGTACTTTACAATATTGAAAAACCTAAAATTTTAACTTAAAATCTTGATACCAAAGTATCGAACATCAAAACACCAAGGAGAAAGCAAATGATTTTCGTTTGCAAGGGCCAAGGCCATCTGCACCCCCCCCACACTCCCTGCTAGTTATATATACTGGCTCCGATCACACAGCAGGAGGGTAAGAGCAAATCCCCACTACCTGCAATTCTGAGATCTTCCACACAGTGATGTTGACAGACATGATCATATGCTTCTTTAATCAGTTCTGCTGGCATTAGATGTTTGGCATTACGAACATTCAACTATTTACAGCTCTTACTTGGATATCGATATACACTGATGACGCCATGTGGCAAGACTGGTTTTTGAGTTTATTTGGTTGCCATTAAAGTATTTATTGCACACTACTTATGTTTTTGGATTATTGCATTTTGCACGTGGATTTATAATATCGAGTGCTGGAGGTTTTTTGTGTGTGTAAAAAAAATATATATATATATATATATATATATATATATATAATGTGTGTATCTGTATATACACACACACATATATATATGTGTGTGTGTATGCGTTTGTGTAATATACATATATGCATGTGTGTGTGTGTATGTATATATATATATATATATGTATATTATATATATGTATATATATATATATATATATATATATATATATATATGGTCTATATTACATCACTGAACGCTTAAAGCGAACTGTGATTAATTGACCCAATGTAAGAGAAAGCTTATAATTTCGAACTGTCAGAACAGCAATTTTTTTCCTAGGGGAAAATAAATCGCTGTTCCAACAAAAAAAAAAAAAAACACTTTAAACATTACATTAAGTAGGGGGCTGCACCCGCCACATCCCCCTCCTTAAATATACCAACTCCGAGACTGCACTACAGTGCCGAAAATGGCAAAATAACAAAGCGGCCAAGCAAATTCTTTCCCAGGGAAAGAATTTGCTTAAGAGCCGCTTTGATATTTTGCCATTTCAGGCTTTTGAGTTCGACCAAGACGCATTCGAAAGAATGCATGTTCGGTCTTCTAACAGGGAACATATATATATATATATATATATATATATATATATATATATATAAAACTATATATTAGGGCTGCTGATTAATCACTGTTAACCTGTGAGATTAACGTGGAAATTTATCTGTGATTAAAATTTTTAATGCAACAACTATGTGCATTATTTAATTCATATGTTAAGTAAGCAGTGCTGGGTCAGCTTCACTTGATCGCTTCCCATGATTCTGGTCTTTCTTTCATGAGTAATAAATGGAAATTAGTTCAAATGGAGCGACACTATTCATCAGTGGGGGAATTTGAGAAAGTGACTACTTTTGACTTGGATCAATGGTGGAAAGAACAATTTTGAATGGAAAGTTTGTTTTTAAAACTAGCGATATTGTGGTTTGCAAATATTGCAAGAAAGAGTTTAAATATCATTGTAGCAATTTGTCGCAGAATTCTCACCTGCAAAGCAAGTGTGCATATATTGCTCATGATGAGCCATCAACATCGGCTGCATTGTCAACTAAAGATGAATCGGCTCATCACCAGGCTAAATTATTTGAACTTCAGGAGATGGCAAAACCAGTGGATCAAGGGAAATACAGCATTAGTAACACCACTGCAAGATGGATTACTGAGAATAGTCTACCGATTAACATTGTCACTGATGAAGGTCTTCAGGACATTATTCTTGTCCGCCAGTGGACATCTGGCATATACTTTGCCTTCCGGGTCCATCATTAGCAGTTTAATTGACGGTTTAAAGACCTACGCCTTTTTGGCAGAACTCTTACACTTAAAGCTATGTTTGGTAATTCTAATAATGCTGATTGTATATTTAGAAAGCCCAGCACTTACATACCACCTAGTAATTCTACTATAGATCTGTTCATTGACCTTTGTGAAAAACATCTTAGAGAGAAGTCTCTAGATAAGCAAACTAACACTTTTAGTAATTTACCAGCTGCAGAGTTACAAGCTCTAGTTGAATTGAAAGAACTAAATAGTATAGAACTACGTCCAGCTGATAAAGGTGGTGGTATTGTTGTTATCGACAAGGACAAATATATAGAATCTATGTTAAGTCATCCCAGTGACGTTGATACGTATGCCATTTTACCTATGCATATACTCAGTAGTGTCATAGAAGTACAGTTTTTGATCTTTAACTTATTAATAACAGGCATGGTATCTGAGTGAGTATTTCAAGGTAGAACATCCAACAGTCCCTTTGATATATGGTCTGCCCAAAATACATAAGAATCCTGTAACTCCACCTATGCGCCCTATAGTTTCAGGCCGAGGTTGGGTAACTGAGCCACTTTCTATTTTTGTAGAAAATACTTTGCATGCTGCCTTGGCTAATTGTAGCACTGTTTTAAAGGATACCAAGAGTTTTTTTTTAAATGACAAAAAACACAAGACCAAGAATCACCAAAATCCATGGCCACAGTACCCAAATCTCCAAAAAATGTGGTTAAAAGCAGTAAGTTAAGAACAGCACATTTATTGGTACGTAATTTGAATCACACCAAACAGCAGCAAACAATAAACCAAGCGCTTTCGCTTGGTTATTACCGAGCTTCTTCAAGGTTAAAAAATCTGTTGTGTAGTCAGCCATGTTAAATACTAAATGCAACATCACATGACATACCCCCCCCATGTGAATCATCCCTAATCAGTTTCTTAAAAATACAGTGCGTATAAACTTTCCTTAAATATTAAATATATATTCCAATCCAAAAATCAAACTCAACTTTAAATTCAGTAATGCCAAAAAGGAAAATATATATTACAACACATGTAAAAACACATAAAAAATAATAGTAAAATAAATGGTAATGAACATGACAATAATAAATATTAAAGTAAACCATGAAAGTAAATAAATGTAACATCTTCATTACCAATACAGCACATGGTAACCAAACTAAGGCATTAGGCTGAACTGCAAGTACATGCAATACCAGTGTGTTTAATGGGGAAATTTAAGCAGTCTACAAGAACCCCTATTATAATCGTGCCCTTCTTAATTTGAGCACACTGTTTATATTCAAGGCATCATTCATGCCCGGTGGTCTAATTGCGTCCAGTCTAAGCTGCCAAAACAGTTCCCGATACTCCAACCTAGCTTCCCAGTTCCCTCCCCATGGGTCGGGTGTCACTTGTTCTAGAATAGTAAACTTAATTTGCATGTTTTCACGTAGTTGTGAATGCTTAAAAATGGCATTGGTCATTTTGCCCTTACTAATATCATATTGATGTTCATAGACTCTTGTTCTAAAAAGCCTTTCTGTCTTGCCTACATAAAAACTGTAACAATGTAGGCAGATTCCCAGGTATACCACTCCTTTGGTGGCACAATTAAAGTATTGTTTAAACTTGTATCTAAAATTTCTGGAAGGGATAGAAATAACATCTTTATTCAACATGAAGGCACATTGGTTACATGAACCACATCTATGGGGTACCCTTCTTCATTCTAGTGGACTCGTTAACAGCCTTATTTTTCTCAAAAAATTCTTTCAAATTCATTCCTCTTTTTCTAACGAAATCTGGCACTGAAGGGATGAGATGTTTTATATCTTCATTCACTGAAATAATAGGCCAATACTTTAAGATGACCTGTTCTATTACCTGAGAGTCTGAAGAATGTATATGCAAAACTATTCTTAAATTTGGAGGTGTTGTCTATCACCAACTCCGTACTGGCTATCCCGGTACGTAGTAGAGGGTAATACCTAGATTCCCTGTTATCAGTAACTTCCTGGGCCAATCCATCAATCAAGCTGACTGGATATCCTTTTTCTATAAATAAGCCACGGAGTGTGTTGGCTTCCTCCAAAAAATATTCAAAAGTGCTACACATTCTCGAGGCTCTAATCATTTGGCCCTTAACTATCCCTTTTTTCTGGTAAAAAGGGTTTCCGCTACAAAAATGAAGGTACGCGTTAGAAAAGGTAGTCTTCCTAAAAAGTTTGGAATGAAAACAGCTGTTTGCGTAGTCCTTAATTAATGTTACATCCAAATAATGTAAAACATCTTGATCAATGTTGTGAGTGAATCTAAGAAAATCAGTACATCCATTGATGTGTTCCAAAAACCCATTCAGGTCATTAATAGAACCATTCCATAGTAGGCAAATATCGTCTAAATATCTGGTATAATGTGTAATGAACTTTTTCCATGGTGTATTGAACACAAATTCCTGCTCCCAATAGAATCACCAAAGTACACAATTGGCGTATAGCGAAGCACAGCATGCTCCCATCGCCACGCCTTTCTTTTGGCGAAAAAACTCTCCATTAAAGTAAATAAAATTGTTTGTCAAAACTGTGTCCATTAAGTCCACCACTAAATTGATGACGTTGCTAGCCAACGTACCGTCAAGCGTAAGGGTTTGCCTAAACCATTCAAGTCCTACTATGTGAGGGATACTTGGAAATAGGTCTATAATATCAATACCAAAACTGTAGACTTGCAAAGAGTGCCCAAATGAAGGTCGGAAACCGAGACCACTTGTGTGGTAAAAAGCTCTTTATTCACGAAACACCAATAACGCCAAAAAACAGTAAATGCGTTTTCGACCCAAAATTCAAGTCTTAATCAGAAAAAAACACACTTGACAACAATCTCCAAACCACTTAAATAGCCATCCAGTTATGTAAATTCAAAAAGTAATAATTCAATTAAGTTTGTTCCAATGAAAATTAATAATATCATTCTTAAAAACATTTTATAAACCTTCCAGTTTGAAGTGAATGATTTAAAATACTTTTCATAAGTTGCAATAATAAATAATTAAGCAATGGAATCTTAAAAATATTAAAATATGTTTGGTAAAAAAAGAAATACATTTAGTAAAAATAAAATTTGTTTTTAATTGCTCAATAGTTGAACGTATCTCCCAAACATGGATTGGTTTTGGTCTATAATATCAATGGTTACCATGTATAGCTCTGGACTAAACATCTGTCGGTTAATAACTTTTAAGAAATGCCAGGAGTCTTTGCAAATATGTGTAATTGGTGTTAAGACTCTCTTGGCTATATGATCTATAAATTTTGCTAAGGGCTCCGTAATACTGCCTGCCCCAGAAACAATGGGCCTAAATCTTAGAGGGGCTAGGCCTTTATGTGTTTTTGGAATACCAAATATTATTGGTACCCTTGGCTTCATAACATGAAAATAGTTGTATAGCTGCTCATTAATAGTGCCTTGCAAGAGGTGGTCGTATAAATAATAACTAATTTTGGCATAAGCTAAATTAATTTCATTAAGGGACACCAGTTCATATTGTTCAACATCCTACAACATTCCCTGTAGGATGAAATTGTAATCTAACTGGTACATTAGCACCACACCCCCTCCTTTGTCAGGTTTCATAACCCGGCATTTTTCCTGCTTTTTTTTTTAAATGAGCTATCTAAACAAAATGAAATTATCTTAGGACAATGTTTATTTGTAACTCTGGATATTGAATCATTGTTCACTGTTATAACCAATGAATGGGGAATTGAAAATGTCAGAGAACTACTGTGTGAGAGAAACACCCCTGATACTAAGGTGACACTTATTTGCACACTTTTGGAAATCATCCTAAAAAACAATGTGTTTATTTTTAATGATGTTTATTATGCACAAAAATTTGGCGTAGCTATGGGCACAGCTTGTGCTAATAGCTACGCCAACCTATCCATAGCTAACTCGGAAGCTAAACATCTACTTTTGAATAATGAATACCAGGTTAACATAAAATGGTATAAACGTTTTGTGGATGATATTTTTTTGTTGTGGCATGGCTTAGAGCAGCGGCTACAAGAGTTTCTTTTATACTTAAATCAGTTAAATACTTTTTTGAGTTTTACCTATGAATATTCTGATAAAGAAGTAGAGTTTTTGGATGTTAAAGTGACTAAAAATAATTTATCCACTGTGTCTATTACTTTGTATAAGAAAACTGTTAGAATGAATAATGTTCTACACTATGGCAGTATGCATCCGAATCGTAATGTGTTGAAAGGACAGATATTTCGAACTATGAGACATTTTAATGATGATGATAGTCTCATTGTTGCACTACAAACACTTAAACAAGAATTTTTAGAAAGAGGCTATAGTAGTAAACTTATGGATTCTCAAATAGCAGAAGGATGGTGGCATAGATCAGGTAAGTACCAGCCATACTTTTCCCCCCCTCCCCACTAGTATTAACAACAGAGATAATATTGACAATACTTTCTCAAGTAATGCTTCCACTGATACCTTTAGGAATAAACTAAGGATGCCATTGACCTTTGCCAGTAATGTGCATGTAGCATGTGATGATATTAAAAAAACTGGGATATTTTGTCTACTGTACATGAGTTGAATGGGGTCATTGGCACACAGCCAGACTTTGCTTTTAGAAATAATAGATCACTTAAATGTCAGCTCTGTTATCCATCCTTTAATACTAAATCAACTATAATATCTGATAGACTTGCTACATATATGTGTAGGAATTGTATGGCGTGTACACATATACATATTGGTAATCATTTCACACATCCCACTTTGGGTTTTAAGATAGATGCTGCTTTTTATGCAGATTGTCGAACAAAAAATGTTTATTTTTGCTATTGTACTACCTGCTTCTCATTTTACATAGGGAAAACGAACAGGGTGTTTAAGGATAGAATACTTGAACACCTTAGGGATATCAGGAATGTTAAAGAAACCAGCGCGCACTCACTGCATGTAGCTAAAGAGGGTAAAGAACATAAATTTAGGTTTATGGTACTAGAGACTCTGCATAGTACCACGAGAGGAGGTGACCTAAATAATAGAACAGAATCTAGTGAACAGAAATGGAATGTGAGTGTGTTCAATCTCGCCGTTTGTTCTTACACCTGGGTTCGGAGCCGATCCTCGGCTCCGTGTCGGCCGCTTGGCAAGCTCTGCATCGAGAAGAAGCTCGAGACCAACCTAACTCCCACAATCCCCCTCTGCCTTACCTCAGATCTAGTTTTCCGCTGCAACGTTCGCATCAGATTGATGAGCTCGAGCAACCTTAAGCTAAGATTTATAATTTTCTTATATTTCTTCTAAATTTTTTTCTAAAAAAATTGTCTTTAAGTGACTGTGTGTGTGTGTTAGTAGTGTTTCGAGGAATTCTTGGTTCCGTATAAAGTCTTTTTATATACTTAGAGTTTTCCCTCGGGGCCTACCCCACCCTTTAACTTGGATTGACTACTGGATTGACTTTTTTACAGGATTTGACAAAAAGTTTTCTGGATTAGACAAAATTACTGGACTTGACATATTATTGACTGTTTCACTGTTAGCTGTACCTAAATTTGTGACATGTCTGAGAAAGCTAAGTCTGGCTTTAAACGCTGCCAATGTGGCAGAAGATGTCGGTGACTGATAATCATAGTTCCTGCGTCTACTGTCTTGGCCCTCTCCATCTGCAAGAAGACTGCTCAATCTGTCATTCTTTCAGTGGAAGGGTCATGACAGATAGGCGCAGGAAACTTATGGATAGGGGGCTTTAGAAGCCTGCTTTTCAAGAGGCTCTGGATGCATCAGACCAGACATCCAAATCCTCGAAGGAATGGAAGACGTCGGAGCCCAGGTCATCGGCTCCGAGCTCTTCAGTCAAAGTTCGATCACCGGTTCCACAGACTTCGGGGCCGAGTGTTGAACTGTTGTCAGTTTCCGAGCCTCGAGTCTTGGAACCGGTGACGGAGCTCCCTCCCCCGGCACTGTTGAGGTCGGCTCCGTCTTCGATTCCTTCGACGCGCTCTTCCAGGCCCCTCTCCGACACCGATGTAGACCGCGTGGTGCAGAAATTAATGGAGAATACGGCCTTATCCAAGCTCATCTCTGTCTCCTCCCAGTTGGTGTCGAGACTCGAAGGCCTTCCCTTATCTCCACCTGTTCCTCCTCCGAGACCTATCCAGTCTTCGAGCCGGGAGAGGCTGATCTGGTGATTGTGGAGCCCTCGGTGCCAGAACAGTCTTTTTCTCGGTCGGCTCCGTTCACCTCGACTCCGTCGGAACCGGTACCAGAGTCTCGGAGCCGAAGATCCATCCTTGGATCCGGGACTGAGAGTCGGACCGATGTTTCGGTTCCGACGCTCCCTCTCGGGGCCTCGGCTCGGATCGACTCTGCTCCGTCCTCGGGGTCGATGCCTTTGGTGCCTGTCTCGGGGATTCTTCCGATTTCCTCGGAACCGGGAGATACCTCGACTCGGGACCCGGGGGCCTTTGACCTCATGAGGAAGGTGTTGTCTACTCAGACAACCACATCAGCAGAAACAGCTTCTCCTTCCCATAAAGGACTGTTATCCTCCTCTGCACCCACGGCTACATCTAAGCGTCGAGCACCTGTGTCTCAGCCACCCCTGGAGGGTGCCCCCTCTTCCTCGGAGGCTTCTTCGGATGACCCCCCCCGAGGAAGTTCCGAGGAAAAGATTGTGTAAGAGGAGACGCTTAGATTCTCCACAAGAATCATTGACATCGGACACTGACTTGGATGAGTCAGAAGGGTCCCCAAAGTCACCCTCAGAGGATGTCTCTTTTTCTGACATCCTGGAGATCCTAAAGCAGAGAGGTGATTGGCAATCCCTCCCCCCTTCTGAGGATGAGTCAGTCTTGCTGAAGGCATTCGGTGCTCGCCCTTCCTCCTCCTGGGTCACTCCGCCTTCGATGAGTTGATGGAGCTGATTGCTCGAAGGGCGTGGGAGACGCCTGACACGGTGGAGCCAGTCCCTAGAAAGCCTAACAAATATATTACTGCCCCTCAGGATAAGGCTTATCTGACAAAGGGAGTGCCAGTGGACGCTATGGTGGTGGCAGCGGCCACGAAAAAGGAGATGTCTGAATCTTCCTCATCTGTCCATCCGCCTAACAGAGATTCTAGGACTATGGACAGGTATGGGAAGCGCATTTTTAGTTCAGCGGCTTTTTCTATGCGATCCCTGAACTATTTGACCCACTTCACACGGCTACAGAGGGATCTAATCAAAGAGTTGGGAGATACCTCCAGGGTACTACAGATGCTGTCTCAGAGAAGGTTACAGCACATCTCAATACCCTTACATCTATTGCGAACTCGTCCATGAGGCTGATCTCATACGCAGCCGAAGGATCGAGTAGGGCAGCAGTTTCAGCGATTGCTCTTCGTAGACAATCCTGGATGCGCTTATGTTCATTTGCGGAGGCCTTCAAGTCTTCCTTTACTAACGCCCCATTTGATGGTGCCACTCTCTTTGGCCCCAAAGTAAAGGAGACCCTTACCCAGTGTGAGCAAGAGGGAAAGACTCTGTCTGCTGTCGGAGTCCGTTTTTCCACCCCATCTAGACCGTACTCCAAAGGGCAACGTGGTGGAAAAATGTGGTTTCGAAAACCCCAAGGTTCTTTCCCAGGCACACAGGGTGATGCCCCCTCTAGAGGCAGAGGAGGGGGCAGAGGTAGAAGACGCCGCCCTGGCGGCAGAGGGGGTCCGCAAAACCAAGGTGACAGGGATACACTCCCTGGGAAACCTTTCCAGCACTCCTGAGAGGAGGCCCGACTGTCCTGCTCTGGAGGCAGTCGGGGGTCGCTTAGCTTTATACCCTCAGGCCTGGCAAAGTCTTACATCAGACAATTGGGTAAAAAGCGTTGTTACCAGAGGCTACAGAATACCCTTCCTATCGCCCCCAATTCCATGAAAAGACTCCCAGATGTGCCGCCCCATCTGCGAGGCCCTGCAGCTATAGAAATTTCAAAGCTGCTAGAAAGAAGAGTCATCCAACCAGTCCCAGCGGACCAAAGAGGATTCGAACTTACTCAAGGTTCTTTTAGTTCCAAAAGACAGGGGACTGGAGGCCAATTCTGGACCTGAGCAAACTCAATACATTCGTCAAGAAAGAAAAGTTCCGGATGGTCACGCTTCAATCGATCCTTCCATTTTTACAGAAGGACGACTGGATGTGCTCAATAGATCTAAAGGACGCATACTACCACATCAAAATGGCCAGGGCGTCCAGGGATCACTTGCGCTTCCGGCTGGGAGCCAGTCACTTTCAGTTTCGAGCCCTGCCCTTTGGTCTGACCTCAGCCCCAGGGTTTTCACCAAATGCATGGCAGTGGTAGCGTCTCACTTGAGACGCCTGGGATTCCAGGTGTTTCCGTATCTGGACGACTGGCTCCTTTCTGCCACCACCCAGCGTCAACTGATTCAGGCCAGGGATTACACACTACAGCTTTGTGTTCAACTCGGAATTTCCGTAAATTTCAAAAAATCTTTACTACAGCCATCACAGCATATCTTATTCATAGGAGCAGAATTGGATACGCGTTGTTTAGTTCTAAGGCTTCCTCCGGAAAGGATAGCCTCACTACAAAGCCACATATTTCTCCTTCTGCCATCCAGAAAATCCCCAGCAAAGCTGGTTCTGAGGGTCTTGGGTCTCATGGCAGCTTCTCTCATTGCGATACCCTTCGGAAGACTGCACATGAGAGTTCTACAATGGCTACTGTTTGCACAATGGTCGTTCCAACAGCTACCTCTGACACACGAAATTCTAATCACAAACACATGCAAATCACACCTAGCCTGGTGGCTCCGGACTTGCAATCTTTCCAGCGGAAGACCATTTGTGCTACCCACGCCGACAGCTACGGTTACCACGGACGCTTCCCTGATAGGGTGGGGGGGGCATCTTTCAAGGACAGACAGTCCAAGGCGAATGGACCAATTTAGAGTACAATCTGCACATCAATGTTCTAGAGTTGAGGGCAGTGTTTCTAGCGTTGCAACACTTTGCTCCCCTTCTTCCTCTAGGGACTATTGCAGTTCAGACGGACAACATGTCCGTAGTCTGGTACATAAACAAACAAGGGGGAACCAAGTCTTATCAGCTATGCAGAGAGGCCATGAGAATCTGGCAATGGGCAGAGTCCACGGGTCGCTTTCTGATAGCAACGCACATCCCGGGGTCATCCAACGTCATAGCCGACAGGTTGAGCAGAGCAATCCTGTTGCCTCACGAGTGGTCCCTCAAACAGTCAGTTGCGAAGGAGATTTTTCGCAAATGAGGCCAGCCTTCCTGCGATCTTTTTGCGTCTCCAATGAACGCCAAATGCAGGAGCTATTTTGCCCTATTACCCCCTCCAGGGGAAGTCCCCAGGGACGCTCTGGTTCATGATTGGCCCCCGGGTCTCCTGTACGCTTTTCCTCCCTTTCCCCTGATTGCAAAGTTTCTGCAGAAAGCCAACAACCTGCAAAGGACGATTATCCTCATTGTCCCATTCTGGCCTCGTCAAATCTGGTTTCCCTTTCTTCTGGCACACCGCATTCGGGAACCCTGGATCCTGGACCCGGAGCCGGATGTACTGACCCACTCGTCAGGGGCTCCCCACCCCTCGCTACTTTCACTCCAACTAGCAGCTTGGCTGCTCCGCTTCCCTACTTAGCCAGGTCTGATCTTCTTTCACCTGCAGTTCAGAATATACTAGTGGCTTCTCATAAAGCTTCCACTACAAAGACTTACACTAGTAAATGGAAGCGTTTTGTTTACTGGGCAAATACAAAGCAATTGGACCCTGTTATAGCTCCGTTAAATAAGATCTTGGAGTTTTTAACCGAATTGTTCCACCAAGGAGCTTCTCCTGCCACTTTGAGAGTGCAATTGGCTGCCATTTCCAACTTTCATGTGGAAGAATGTGGGGCTCCTATTATGGCTCACAGACTTTGTAAGGCCTTTCTGAAAGGATCTTTCCATATTAGACCACCAGTTAGAACTCCTACATCACCTTGGAATCTGAACCTTTTATTATCTAAATTGATGCTACCACCATTTGAACCAGCCTCTTCTTGTCCATTGAAATATTTGTCGTGGAAGACCCTCTTTTTGGTGGCCATTACATCGGCTAGACGGGTGTCAGAGCTTCAGGCTCTTTCTATTAAACATCCTTATTTGATCTTTCACTCTGATAGAGTATCTCTTAGTTTGCTCTGTTAATAACATTAATCAATCCATTGAGCTCCCTACCTTTTTCAAAAACCACTCCAATAAGTTGGAGTATATGTTACACAAGTTAGATGTTCATAGACAACTTAGATTTTACTTGGATAGAACAAAGGATCACAGGAAAACAGATCAACTTTTTGTAGCCTTTGCAGACAGCAGGAAAGGTATAGCAGTTACTAAATGAACCCTTTCCAAATGGCTAACTGATTGCATTATATTTGTTTATGCTACTTCGGAACAAACTTTACCTGTCAAACCCAAGGGACACTCTACAAGATCAGTATCTACATCCCTGGCTCATGCAGCTCGCTTACCATTAGACACTATTTGTGCAGCTGCCACTTGGTCTAAACCACATACATTCATTTCTCATTACAAGGTAGACAGGGTTTCTAGGGACAGGGCAACCTTTGGTTCCACTGTGCTCAAGAACGTTCTCCCGTGAGTTCCTCAGGAACATGGAGCTGGGGACGCTACCCAGGTGTAAGAACAAACGGCGAGATTGAACACTCTCACATTTAGAAGTTATGTCCTTACCATAACGTTCCATGTGGAGTGTTCATCTCGCCTTTGTTCTTACATTCCCACGCTCCCACCCTCAGGAAGAACATCCAATTTGGTGTCTGGTTTGGTTTCTCCTGCTTCTGCATTACGCAGTTGTTGTGTATATATATTTATATATGTATATGTTTCTTTCAGTTATGTTGTTTTTGGCATGAATGTGTTACTCTCTCTGTTGACTTCTGGTTTGCTTGCAAACTAGATCTGAGGTAAGGCAGAGGGGGATTGTGGGAGTTAGGTTGGTCTCGAGCTTCTTCTCGATGCAGAGCTTGCCAAACGGCCGACACGGAGCCGAGGATCGGCTCCGAACCCAGGTGTAAGAACAAAGGCGAGATGAACACTCCACATGGAACGTTATGGTAAGGACATAACTTCTAATTTTGCGCTTTCAAGCTGATAAACCTCCTAGTTTAAATAACAGAGTTTCCCTGAAACCCTTCCTTAAAGCACGACCATTAAACCATTGATCTTTTAATATTTTATCATATATGTTTCAATAGCCCATCTTTTATTACTTTTTACTATTGTATCTGTTACCATTTTTAAGTACATATTGTTCATTTAGTCTGTTTTATTCAATTTTTTTAACGATCTATATATTCTACAGATGTATTTTATCACATGGCTTTTAGCTATGGTGCACATTTTATCTGATTTTTTATTGGATGTTTTAGTGTTTAAAAATGTAACTGCTATTCTGTCTTTGTTGGTCTGATGAAGCGGATGTTATTCCGAGAAAGCGTTTACCTACTACAATAAAGGACATATTGATTTACACTGCTGTGTGGAACCAGATTATTTTTCTTTTTCTTGTAATTGACGGTTTGTATGAGCAAGAGGGAGAAAGTAAGTCAGGTTATGGCAGGAGTTGAATTTGTAGCTTTAACAGTTGACTATTGGCCATCCATGGCTAATGATAGCTACCTTGGCATTGCTCGTCATTTCATTGACAAAGATTGGGTTTCTCACCTCTTTGCACTGTGAATTAAGCAAACTGAAGAGCAATACTATTCAGAAAACTATGCAAAGCACTTATCAGTGGTGATATCCTGGGGAATTTATGAGAAAGTGGCTGCTTTTGGCACTGACAATGCATGTAATGTGACAGCTGTTCTAGGAAGACTGCCATTTCAGAACACGCCCTGTGCAGCACACAGCCTTCAGTTGTCTATAAATAAAGCAGTTGCAAAGTTTGGAATTGAAGGACTCCTAGCTAAATGACAAAATGTTGTAGGACACTTTAAATACAGTTCTGCAAACAGTGCTGCATTGACAACGCAGCAGATGCAACTGTATCAGTGACATGAAAAGTACATTCAGGATGTTCCCACAAGTTGGAATTCATCTTTTCAGATGATTGAATGACTTCTAAACAACAAAGAAGCTACACTAAAACCTCAAGCACAGCCAGGCCACAAACACAGGCTCACTCTACCAACAGAAAGAGATTAGGAGAAACTGTCTGGTACAAAAGGTTCTGAATCCCTGTCACTATACCACAGAATTACTGGGCAGAGAGAAGTATGTTTTCTGCTCACTGATACTTCCAACCCTCTGCCACCTTGATGTTGAAATGGTAGTATCTGATTATGACCCTGCTAGCATCATATATTTCAAAGGAAGCCTTTTTTACAGATCTAGAACAATGCAAACTGAACCTCAACCTTTCATGGTTAGAAATTGCGACTGCATTGGACCCATGTTTCAAAAATCTTAAATGCTTGTGAAAGTGCAAAAGACATAAGGTTTGTCAAGAGCTAGACGTTCTTGTGAAACATTCTGATCAACATAGTAATCATCAACCAGAAGAAACACGACTCGCAGAGAATGTGAATGCATTAACTTTCATCAGAGAATGTGAATGCATTAACTTTCATCAGACTCTGAAGATGAGCCACTGATGCCTCTTTTCTCCTTTGAGAAAGTTGTTGAGCAGTACAGACTTAAAAAAATGACATTGACTCAGATTCATTGTAGTGCTGGAAGCTGCAAAAAGTTGATTACCCAGTCCTGGCTAAGTTAGCCAGAAAATATTTAGTTAAGCAACAACAGAAGAGGCTCACCACAGCTATTCTTCAAAACAGTTTAATTTTGATCCAAACGAAAAACATATACAGGATCCAAAAGTGAGCGCTTTCACGTTCTAGCAAACGTTTCATCAGACTTCCAAAATATAACTGTTCATATCAGTCATACCTTATATAACTTTTTTAAAAAATCATTCATCCAGTCATTCAATAAATGTCATTATGGCATCATAAAAATAATTAATCCTTTAAAAACACATATATCTATTTCTAAAACTTCTCTCAAAAGAACATGCAGTGAAAGCACAATATCAAATCACTAAATCATCTCTCTCACACAAATGCAATCGTAAAACTTATGCAAACATATGAACATATGTAACAGTTGCATAAATACATATTCAAAAAACTTTACCTCATATTTAAAAAAAAAAAAAATATATATATATATATATATATATATATATATATATATATAAAAAAGTTTTCATGCTAATACTAACTATTTAATATTATAGCCATGTATTTCAAAATCCTTTCCTAATGTACATATGGACGCTTCACTAAAAATGGTTTGTGATACTTTGTCATTCAAACCATGGGCTCTGTGTGCTTGCAATCTCATTATCCCTTTATTTTCTATTTCTTCTGTGTAAACCTTAATATCACCCAATCTACATCTATAATCTAATCTAATCTATAGTCCCATATTCTAAAACATGCCTAGCTAAAGCATTCCCTGAATGACAAAGTATCACTTAACCATTTTCAGTGAAGTGCCCATATGTACATTAGGAAAGGATTTTGAAATACATGGCTATAATATTAAATAGTATTAGCATTAAAAAATGTTTATATATATATATATATATATATATATATGTGTGTGTGTGTATGTTTTGTTTTTTTTTTAAATGAGGTAGTTTTTTGAATATGTATTTATGCAACTGTTATATATGTTCATATGTTTACATAAGTTTTATGATTGCATTTGTGTGAGAGATGATTTAGTGATTTGATATTGTGCTTTCACTGCATGTTCTTTTGAAATAAGTTTTAGAAATGTGTTTTTAAAGGATTAATTATTTTTATGATGTCATAATGACATTTATTGAGTGATTGGATGAATGATTTTTTAAAAAAGTTATATAAGGTATGAGTGATATGAACAGTTATATTTTGGAAGTCTGATGAAACTTTTGCTATAACATGAAAGCGCTCACTTTTGGATCCTGTATATGTTTTTCGTTTGGATTAAACTGTTTTGAAGAATAGCTGTGACGAGCCTCTTCTGTTGTTGCTTAACTGTTTTGAATTTTGTTCTGAAGAGGCACCTTGCTCAGGACTTGACTGGTTGCTGTTGTTGATAGATTTGTTCCTTGCAGTCGCTGAGACATGGAAAGTTTGGCTACTGAAACTGGTAATGTGATAGAATTAATGGAGAATACATCTCCCCTTCAAAAACTTTTAAGAATGGAAGCTAGCCCTTTAAGATTAACTAGTAAAAAAATTTACAAAAGAAGGGAATGAAACTGTGAATATGGTGCGTAGCATGGAGGTTTTACAGCTAACCAGGAAGTTGGAAAATACAACTCATAAGTTGAGAAACACACAGTGGCAGAGGCAACATATGGAGGCATGTCTCAACTTTAAAGTAGTGCTGAGAGGACTACGAATCCTTAAAATGCCAACTTTCGGCAAGACTTATTCTGATTTATTGATTAAGTGGCAAAAATTAAATTTAGACACAAGCTATGCTTACATTAAATTGCTTCTAGAACAATATAGTATGATGGAGAATGTACTAACTACAGAAATCAATGCTATTCAAAAGGAATTGAATGCCATGTTATGTTCAGCCGAGCTAGATATTTTTATGAAGAACTGACGATGATGCTAATGACAGTTGATAATAAATCATTACAAGATAAAAAAAGGAAATTAGAAAGAGATTTTAATGATTTTCGGAGGGGAAATGTGTTTTCCTTGCCGAGAGACAATATAAGAAACAATGATATAAATATAAAATTCAATATGCAACCAGTTAATGAGGAGCATGTTGAGTGGTAACACACCTACTTTGATGGCAGAGAATATACAGCATGTAGCCGAGCAGTGTATTAGAATTGATACCACGCCCAATGCGACGACACCAGTACATCCACCACCAGTAGAAGTAGGAGGAGAACAGGAGGGTTTGGCCATGAATGTAGGGGCGTTACAATTACAAATGGAGGAAGGATTTTCACATTCTGAGGATCCAGCCGTACTGAATACTATGGATGTCAGGAGAAAAGTTAAGGAGGCAGGTCAACCTTTGGGTACTTCATCTGCATTTATAAACAATAATTCAGGAGAAATTACTGGCTTTTGTCCTTTTCCATTACCAATACGACAAGTAGAACGACCGAATTGATCATCCCAGAACAGGATGAAGAAAAGGAAGAATTCAGAAGAGAGGCACGAATTTTAAAAGAAAATACTTTGGCTGATACAACGGACTTAATAGTAAACATTTCCAGGTATGATTTGACTGAATATGAAAGATCCTTGTTAAAATAAGGGTCTTTCTTTTATTCCTTCAAGAAATACTGATATAACTGATATTATTTATTTATTTTACATTTGTTAACCGGGGGTGTCTGACTGAGCCGAAAAGGCCCTTTTTCAGTAGTGGCCCGGGGAGAAAAGCTCCACAAAGAAAAGTTATAGACACATTTAGTTATTTAGACATGATCAGTATACACACAAATTACATGAGACATGTTTTTACAGTGCTATGTGGCACATAAACAGTTACAGTGGAGAGAACAAACAAAAAAATATTAATTTTAAAAATAAAGGTAATTAATAGATTTGTGGTGTACAGCTGAAATTTGGAACATAGGTAGAATACATACATTGTAGATTAGCCAGTGTTTGTGAGTAAGATTGAAAACTATTATCAAGTGCTCTAGATTTTGTATGTTTGTGTTATCCGCTTTCACTAGCCTGGGGAGCAATCATGGCACTGCCAACTTTCCTTGAGATGTTGCCTGATGAGGTCTTTAAAGGAGGCTTTGGATGATGTGTTTTGAATGCTTGTAGGGACAGAGTTCCATTTTTTAGTCACTGAACTACTGTATAGTGCATCTCCAAAGCTATTGTAGCTGTTGGTGACTTCTAGTAGTAGTTTGCTTGATGAACTAAGAGGCCTTTTTGGCTGAGTGATGTTGTACTAGGTTTTTGAGGGCAGGACACTTATTGGGGAGGTAATAGAATGACAGAGGCAGAGCTGATTGTAGGTTAGGCAGTTCAAGCCAGTGGAGCTGTCTCAAAGTAGTGCAGTGATGAGTTCTATATGAGCAGTTTGCAGCAAAGCGGGCAATTCTGTTATAGCAGGCTTCCATTTTGCTTAGTTCAGTTTTGTTGAGATTAGTCAGAATGGGAGATGCATAGAGTAGGGTGGATAGAAGTTGGGAGCGAGCAATGGCTGATCTTGTGTTGTTGGTAAGAAATGGTTTGATACGGTAGAGCGACCCCAGTTTGGCATGTACTTTAATAGTTAAGTTGAGATGACTATCAAATTTTAGGTAGGAGTCTATGGTTATTCCCAATAGCTTAGCCTGTGCCAGTGATTGACATTAAAATGTTTACAAGAAATATAGCTCTGAAAATGCTATTTGGGAATGATGCTAGATGTGAGAATGTAAAAGGCTTTAAGAAGCCTTCAGCCTTTATACCACAAATGCATCCAATGCTTGAAGCATTTGAAAAGGCCTGCTGCGAGAGGGATTTGATACAATTCTCTTTAAATAATAGTAAACCAGACTTTTATAATTTAGTTGTGAAGAGAATGAAGCTATTAAAAGATTACAGAATATTAAGCAGATTGTGATTAGACAGGCTGATAAGGGTGGGGCAATAGTTTTTAAATCATGATATGTATGTTAATAAAATGAAGGAATTATTAGATGATGGAGAAACATACCAAAAGTTAAATGGAGTGTTGCTAGATAAAACTATTAAAAATGTGCAAGCTAAATTATATGATTTGCTGTTGTGCAGTGTGATAGATAATGATCTATATAAGTATTTTTTAGTAGAAAGACCTGTAATTCCTGTTTTCAGAGGGCTACCAAAAATACATAAAGTTGTGATGGATCCTCCGATGAGACCTATTGTCTCAGGTAATGGTTGGCTCACAGAGCCTCTATCGATTTATTTAGAAAAACAATTCAGACCAATAGTTGACAATATACAGTCAGTAATTAAGGGTACAAAACATTTTTTAGAGAGTTATGCAAATTGTTTTTTCAACAGAAGATGCTGATAGTGATCTGTTTGTAACTTTAGATGTGGTGTCCCTTTTTACATCAATACCGAATACAGTAGGAATGGAATATGTGAGACTGATGTCAATTGAAAAAGGGGTGTCTAAGGACCACATTATGAGGTATATGCTACTACTAGATATAGTTTTGAGTAATAATGTATTTATGTATGATAAGTATTATTTGCAAAGGAAAGGGGTCGCTATGGGGACCCCTTGTGCAAATTTGTATGGGAATCTAGTATTGGCATACTGGGAAGCCACTTATGTCGTGGGAGATGCACTGTCAAGTAGATACATTAGATACTATGGGCGTTTTGTAGATGATGTTTTTTTGATTTGGGGTGGTTCTAAACAACCATTAGAAGATTTTGTCACCTATATCAATGGGACAACGGATTTTCTAAAATTTGAATGTAAGAGCTCATCACAACAGATAGAATTTTTAGATGTGAAATTAACTAGAGAAGATAGTGTTGTGAGAACAGATATGTATAGGAAACCCTGTTGGAGAAATAATTTATTACATCGTAGCAGTATGCACCCAGGACATAGATATCAAAACATTTGAAGAGCCAAGTACTGAGGGTGTCTAGGCTTAACTAGTCAAGATGACAGTTATCATAATCAGCAGACAGTATTAACTGACACCTTCATGGAAAGGGGATACTCTAAGAAAGAGATAGATGGCATAACTAAAGAAAATACTTCTTATAGGGAAGGTAAAGGTAAACCATGTTTCCATAAAACAAGGACAGATAGAGGAAATAATAGTTACACAGAATGGAACAAAGTACTAAGAAAAATAGAATAATAATTCCGTTTACAAATGGGAATTTAAAAATCAAAGAATAAATAAAAATTGGGGATTATTAATGGTGAATGATGAGATAACTGAATTAGTGGGCACGGAACCTAGTTTTACATGTAAAAACATGAAATCATTGAAAAGATTGCTTTGGTATGAAGAAAATGCGAGATAAGGACCACATATACAGAGAAAAGGAACATTTTCTTGCAGGAATTGCAATCAGTGCATATATATGGTTAATGAAAATAAATTCATACATCCTGATACAGGGCAACAGTATATGTTTCATAGTTATGCTGACTGCAGATCTAGAGACCTTGTATATTTAGCTCAGTGTCAAACATATGTAGGTCTTTTTACGTAGGAAAGACAAACGGGACACTTAGGGGATGTGTTAGGGAGCATATTTATGCCATCAATAAAGAAGACAAGGGGAATACTTTAGCTAGGCATGTTTTAGAATATGGGACTATACATAAATTCAAATTTAGAGTTCTGGAATTAGTTAAAAAAAACAGGTAAATTGGGTGATATTAAGGTTTACACAGAAGAAATAGAAAATAAATGGATAATGAGATTGCAAGCACATCGAGCCCATGGTTTGAATGACAAAGTATCACTTAAACCATTTTTAGTGAAGCACCCATATGTACATTAGGAAAGGATTTTGAAATGCATGGATATAATATTAAATACTTAGTATTAGCATGAAAAAATGTTTTATTTATATATTTATATTTTTTAAAAATATGAGGTAAAGTTTTTTGAATATGTATTTATGCAACTGTTATATATGTTCATATGTTTGCATAAGTTTTATGATTGCATTTGTGTGAGAGAGATGATTTAGTGATTTGATATTGTGCTTTCACTGCATGTTCTTTTGAAAGAAGTTTTAGAAATAGATATGTGTTTTTAAAGGATTAATTATTTTTGTGATGTCATAATGACATTTATTGAGTGATTGGATGAATGATTTTTTTAAAAAGTTATATAAGGTATGAGTGATCAGTTATATTTTGGAAGTCTGATGAAATGTTTGCTAGAACGTGAAAGCGCTCACTTTTGGATCCTGTATATGTTTTTCGTTTGGATTAAACTGTTTTGAAGAATAGCTGTGGCGAGCCTCTTATGTTGTTGCCTAGCTGTTTTGAATTTTGTTCTGAAGGAGGCACCTTGCTCAGGACTGACTGGTTGCTTTTCTAGAAAATATTTAGTACCCCCAGCCACTACTGTCCCTTGTGAAAACTTGTTTTCGGTGTCTGGATATGTTGTCAAAAAAAAAAAAAAAAAAAGAGCATCCCTTGAACCAACTTATGTAAACAAACTGGTCTGCTTAAGCAATTGACTGAAAAAATCAAGTGACAACATCACTGTCTTGTTTTTTTTTTTTCCTGTTTTGTTTTTTAATCACTCAGTTTATGTCAAAGTGCTAGATAAATATGCTTGAAGGAAGAAATGTTGCTTAATATGCAGTTAATTTTGATTAAAAATTTTCATTGAGCGATTAATTACGATTAAATTTTGTAATCAAGCAGCAGCCCTATGATAGACATATACATACATATATGCACATGTAAATGCGCACACACATGCGCGTGCGTGTGTGTGCGTGCGCATCTAGGACTATTGAACCAAAGTTCAGTAGTCCGAATCCACAATCACCGAACACACTTTAACGAAAGCGTTTTCACTGAAAAAGCTCTTTCGTTAAAGTGTTTTAAAAAAACATTACTTTTACGTTTTTGCAGTGGGGCAAGCCCCCCCTGCACCCCCCCACACCCCCCTTCTTTAATATTCTCACTCTGAGGTCGCACTACAGTGGGGAAAAGGGAATTTTTCCTTATCCCCACTGTAGTGGTATCTCTGCAACAGGCATACTTACGCGAAAGTGCTTCTTCGGTGAAAAGCACTTTCGCGTAAGTATGCCCGGCCAAATCTGTTTCAGTTATGTTGCCATTCGATGATCCGTACGGATACCATATATATATATATATATATATATATATATATATATATATATAAAATCTACATATATATATATATATATATATATATATATATATATATATATATATATATACACACACACATATATATATATACACACACATATATATAATATATATATATATATACGTATATTATATAAATATATATATATATATATATATATATATATGTGTGTGTGTGTGTGTGTGTATAATAGATATATAGATGTATATACGCACAACACGTGGAAAATATTTTCTAGTTGTCCTGGTTCTTGGACAAGTACCAATCTTCAGGCCTAACTGCCTTTAAGTCTTGATTTATTTGTGAGACTTACTGTAATCTAGATTTTCTTATTCCAACATCATAATTCATTTGTCTGCACTTACATTCCCCTTTTCTGTCATTCTCAAAAGTGTTTTTGAAAGGGATGTTGCATATGCATCCACTTGGGAAACAGGTGGCTTCTCATTGGGATCTTAACTTTGTGCTTACAAAGGTAGCTTATTATCCATTTGAACCAACCCATCAAGCCGATTTGAAGTTCTTAACATGGAAGATTGTTTTACTCATTACTCGACCTCTGCTACGAGAGTTTCTGAGTTGCAAGCACTTAAGATGTCAACCCTACCTCATTCTTCACAAGAGTAGGATTACTTCGAGAGCTAAAACTTTTATTCCTAAGGTATTCTCTGAGTTTACATTAAGCCATACTATTAGTCTCCCTGTTTTCTTTTTTGAACCCAAGAACAAGGGAGAAGAAATTCATTATACTGTAGATGTCCACAAGCAACTCAGATACTACCTTGGCAAAACTCGACATTCTAGAATGCTAATCATCTGTTTAATTTCTATGAAGATAAGGGAAGTCAAAGCAGATTATTTCCAAATGGTTGTCTCAGGCTATTCCATTTTGTTACACTCACCATAATACACTTCCAGTTAGTGCCCATTCCACAAGGGCTTTGGCAGCTTCCGTAGCTTTCTAGAGGCAGCAGTTTGGTCTTCTGCATATATCTTTACAAAGCGCTGCAAAATGGATTCTTTTCCAGGTCCAGAACATCCTTTGCTGAGACCATTTTGTAGGGGTTCCTGGAGTGTTTGTTTATTAGCCTCCTCCCTCCTTGGTTCTAAGCTGAGGCAATCTGGCCACATATCTTAGGCTTACTGCAAGAGTGGACCCTATGTTGAATATAGTACATCTGTATAAGTAGACTTAGACTTACCATAACACTAGATTTTGTAATAGATGGCTGTTGCCATCTGTTATATGTTTTTTCCTTTTTATTTTGCCAGGATGTGGAGGTATATTTCCTTTTTGTGTATAGTTTACTGGTTCATAGGTTCATAGGTTTATACTAGGCTATCTGCCCTAAGGCATTTATAAGCCTAGCCCAAATTTTTGTGGCTTACGCCACCCCTTATATGAAAAAATACTGTGCCCATTAGTTTGTTGTGCCTCTGTCCAGCAGTGACACAGAGATGATTCCCGGGGTAAACCTACGATCTCCCATCCACAGGTCTAGATTTCTCTTGAACAGAGTCAGCGAGGTGCTCTGCCTCACATGGACCGGGATTTTATTCCACAGCATAGGGAGTCTCTGAGTGATAAATCTATCCTTCCAGCACGTCCTATGCTAAGGTTTAAGTCGCTTGCTCTAGTGGTTTTGGTGGATTTGGATTTTTTGAGGTGGAGCATGTCCATTAATTCCGGGTTGGACATGGCCTTGTATGTCAGGCACATGTCACCTCTGAGCAGACGGTATGCGACTGAATAGAGCTGGAGTTTCTTCAATCTGGCAGCATATGACAGATTTTGGAGTCCCTTTATCCTTTTGGTGAGGAACTTTTGGGGTCTCTCCAATTGCTGCAGATGTCGGGTGAGATGCATCCCGAATGGGGCATTGTACTCGATCATTGGTCTGATAAGTGAAGAGTACAGGGGAACAATGACCTCACTAGATCTGGATGTGAATCCCTTCATGATCAGGTGGGCAATGTAGAAGGTCTTTCTAACCACTTTAGCAATGTGAGTGTCAAAGAAAGGCCACTGTCAACCTGGGTCCCCAGGTCCCTGATAACCTCTTCTGTGCTTAGTGGATTGCCACCTATATGGTAGCTAGGGGTTACCTTGTTTTTCCCGAAGGGTATGACTATACATTTTTTGGCGTTTAACTTCAGGCCATGGCTCTGGCACCAGCTATCTGTTTCCGTGAGTCCCTTCTGAAGGATATCCGTGTCCGATGCACTTTCCACTATGGCCCAGTTTGCAGTCGTCTGCAAACTTTGTCAGCCAAAGTCCTCCCATGCTGGCCTGTACTTCTGAGAAGTAGATGCCAAACAATAGGGGCCAAGGACCGAGCCCTGTGGGACACCACTTGTGACCGGCTTGGAGTCTGACACAGCGCCAGCAACTCTAACCCTGTGGGTTCTGTCCTTAAGCCAGTTTGCAACCCATCTTGTGACATATGGGTTTACATTTAAGCTGGTAAGTTTTTCTACAATACCCGAGTGGGGTATTGTGTCGAAAGCCTTTGCAAGGTCAAGGTAGGCTGTATGGACTGCCTTTCCCTCATCAATGGCCTTGGTGACTGTTTGAAGAAGTCGACCAAGTTCAAAAGGCATGATCTTCCCTTGACAAAGCCAAACTGGGTCGGGTCCAATGTCTGCAAGTCCCCTATATCTTTGTTTATGAGCTCCATTATGATCCTCTCCATAGCTTTGCAGACTAGACTTGTTAAGCTTATGGGGCGGTAATTACCAGGGTCCGTAGAGGCGCCGCCTTTGTGGAGTGGGACCACAGTTGCCGTACGCCACTCCTTGAGCACATATCCTGTGGTAAGGCTGAGATTAAACAGCTGCCTTATGTGCGGGGTTAATTCCTCATTTAGCTCGTGTAGCACACAGCCGGGGACACCATCCGGTCCCATTGATGCTGTGTTTTTAGCTTTAGAGAGAGCAGCTGTCACCTGCGCATTTGAGATGTCCGGGAGGCTACACTCGGCTGGGATAGTTATCTCTCCTTTAGGGGGGGAGAGGGGGTTGAAGTTTGCACTGAACCTGTCTGCCAGTATGTTGGCAATGTCTGTGGGTTCAGTGATTTTTGTATCATTTTGGACTAATTCTGAGCATATCTGGGAGTTTCCACCCAGGTTCCTAACATAGCTGAAAAAGGCCTTATGATTGTCCTTTGAATCCATGGCAATTTTTCTCTCAAAATTGGCCTTAGTTGATTTTATGAGTGCTTGTAATTTTTTACTAATAATGATCAGGGGTGACTTCCCTTTTATGGATTTTGTTCTATCATGTAATAGCTTTCTCCTCTTATTGTAAAGTTTGTTAATGGCTGGGGTCCACCAGACTGGACGTTTGCCCTTTGTGGAAAGAGTCTTGGTTTTATTTGGGATTGCCTGATCCATGCAGTCCTGGAGGTGTTCATAGAAGGCATTTGTAAGGGCTTCCGCAGCTTGGGTTGTGGTTTCATCTGGCTCAGGGGCCTTGAAGGATACCACACCAGTCTTGAGTAGTGTGAAGTTTGCTTTAGAGAAGTTCTTCACTATGGTCTTTTTTGTTTGGGGTGGGGGCGGGATGTGGATTTCCAGTGAGATTAGTTTATGATCAGATCTCACCAATGAGGGATATACTTCCGGTGTGGAGCATTTTGTCCCCATGTTTGTGACAATGAGATCTAGTATATTTTCTCCTCTCACTGCAAGTTTTGTTTCCTGGCATTACTATTTCACTGATATTGTTGCCTTTTACCCAAGGCAAAAAAAATTCTGAAGAGATTTGTGTTCTTTTTATGGAGTATCTCTCAAGATTCAGAGAGAGTGCGCACAGAAGGCAGTCAAAAGCTTTGAAAGTTGACCAGTCTGGCAAATAGCTTAGGCTACTGCAGCAGTAGTCCAGGAACAGGGCTTATCAGTATTGCGTTCTTATTTTTGTTAACCTATTTAGAGCTCTGTAGGTGGTAACCGGGCATGCAGAAGATCATTCAGGAACCTTGCCCAAATTCTGTTGAGTGACTTGCTCAAGTTCACAAAGTAGGAAATGAAGGCTAAGAGAATTAAAACCCATATTACGGAAGTAGGTCAGACCCTTGCACAGTTACTATAAAGTGGGGCCTGTACAGAGGTGGTGGCACAGTAGTGTACATAATCCATTTGATTTAGTACATATAGAGATGCATTAATATATTGTATCCAGAAACCAAAATGACATACAAATTGGCACATGTACTTGATGTTATTTTCTCCTGGGTTTTTTTTTTTTTTTTTTTTTTTTTTTAAGAACGACATATACCATAAATAATCACTAGGAAAGAAATATTTTGTTGTTACATGAGCAACATTTTTTTCCAAACACCTTTATTGAATTATCAATTCTGATAAGGCAAATCTACATTCACATAAAAGTAATCACACTATAATTAACGTAAACATTTCACTTCACATATATTTTTATATATCATATAACCTAAGCAACGTTACAGAAATTATTTAATTCCTGCCTTTTTTATTTAAACAAGAAACACGTTTATTAAACAATCACTTAATACACAGGTAATCATATATTTATATAAATCAAGACAAACCACACCAACACGATTTTAGCTACAAGCATTTTACAGTGCAAACAGTACTGGTATTACGCCTCTCATTATGCTTCCGCAAAGATATTTAGTACAGACATATCATAACCAATGCCAACACAAGAAATATAACATCGTCAAGGGCTTGTGTATGTTAATCACTTGAGAAAATTTGACATCATTTGTGATAGACATTATGAGATACTTTTTCATAATTTCAGAAACATCTTGCTGAATAATTATATATTTTTATATATAGCTATTTATTAGCATATTATTCTCCTGTACAGTTTAGTAAAGTTTCTTTTTATTTTTCATTCTTTTCTTTTTGCATTCTTTCCTATCTGTAATAGATTTAATATTTTTTTTCTTTTTGTGTCATCTGCATACAAACTGTATAACACATCAAATGAAAAAGATAGATCAGAAAGAACTTAAACAAGTGTAAGCCCTGGACTGGGCCATGCCGGACACCCTGAATGTTATCTAAAATTTCACCCATCCAGTTGCTGTATACTACTTGCTATGTCCTGTTTAGTAAGCCATGCAGCTACCCATCCTGATGTCAGATGTGACACCTTCCACTACCCAGTGCCTTGATTAGCACTGATGCCTCCTGTCTGGGATTGGGTGCATTTTAAGGAGAGAATGTGGACTCTTCCAACCGCGAAAACAGGCCAAGTGAATATAAAAGAAATTTATTAAAGACAAGACTGTAAAATCTCTAGTGCCTTGGCTATACAAGCCCTTACAGTGTGTGCCATTTTCTTCTTTCCCCCCACTTTTATACACATCAGTTAACCAGTAAAACAATCTTTCCGTCAACAATTAATAATAAAACTATAATTACAACAAACACTTCCTACTACATTCCTTATTTAAACCTCTTGGAGAGAGTGTGTCAAACTTTAAAATTAACATTGTTTTCTTTCTTCTCAATGTATTATCTGATCATGTCAAATGACTAATGCACCTGATCCAACACAGTTGCTTGTAGTCCCTCTGGGTTTTCCCTATGACATTCATTAAAATGTACTGCCACCGTACTTGTTTCCCTTTTTGCATTTCTTATTTGTTCTTTCAACCTTGTTGAAAATCTTTACTCTCTCCCATGTAATAATTTCATAGGTGTGTACTAGGCCAATGGCCTTGGAGCCTTTACAACCTAGCCCACAGAAGTGCCCTGGCATTATGCAGCAGTTAGTTCCCAGTGCCTCTATGAAGTAGGGCCACTGGAGTGATCCCCGGGGTGCACTTTCTATTTCCCTTCCACTCATCAAGATTTCTCTTAAAAAGGGCCAGTGAGGTGCTCTGCTTGACATGTATGGGAAGTCTGTTCCAGAGCATGGGCACTCTCTGGGTTATGAATCTGTCCCTCTAGCATGTTCTGTTGATTGTGGTAATGAGGTTGAGGTCCATGAAGCGTGTGGTGCGAAGGGATTGGGATTTCTTTAGGTGTAACATTTCTAACAGGGCTGGGTCAGACATGGCTTTGTAAGTCAAGCAGAGATCTCCTCTTAACAGACAATATGAGACAGAGAAAAGCTGGAATTTTTTGAGTCTGTCCATGTAGGGCATGTGTTTAAGGGCTGGGATCCTCTTCATGAGGTACTTTTGTGGCCTTTCCAGCTGTTGCAGGTGTTTAGTGAGGCATATGCCAAATCGGGCATTATACTCGATGATTGGTCTAATGAGGGAAGAGTAGAGACACACGGACATTAAAATCCATGTATTATGCATTCACTATTACAATTATATGAACCTTGTATCTGAAACTTTTTGCCATTTATAAAATTCCTAACCACGTAACTACACACCCCACATCATCCACATGGATATGTTACCTTTAAAATGACACTTTCACTTCTCTCCACTTGGGGCATCTGAAATTTACCATGTACTAAAAAGTCTTTGATACTTCCACCTTTCCTATATGAAAGCTGATTTTTTTTTTATTCCTTGAGAAATCAACATTTCTTTCCATTATGCTCCAGTAATATCTAATCAAACTCGTTAGTGTTTCTGAAAAAAGGGTATATGTAGATACAAAATATACATTTTCCTGTTCTTGTTTCTTTTCATTAAAAAATCTGTTTGCCTTTTTCCTTTTTCTTATCATCCTTTATGTCAAATTTATTTACCCTTTCCATTTCTTCCCTTACTATTTTTACTTCATATCCTCTTCTACAACACTTTTTAAAGGTTTTGTTCACTTCTAACTTAACCTCCCCCTGGTCATTACACAATCTTTTCACTCTTAAAAATTCCCCATAGGGTATAGACTTGATTGTGTGGGGTGGGTGGCAACTTTGACCAAGCAGGATATGAGTAGATTCTTCACGTTTCCTGTGTATCCTTGTTATTAAATTACCCCTTTGTATTCCTTCTCTTGTTCTGTCTAAATAATTAACTTCTTAATTTTCTATTTGCGGGCTATCAAAACTTATCCCAAATTCATTTTCATGAATATTTTCTATGAACTACTTTAATTCTGTTTTAGTTTTACCCCCTTTACAGATAAATATTAAATCATCTATAAAACAGATGTATTTTTTAACATGTTTTATATAAAAAAAAAGCATTCCTAAATATGTGTATACTGTCATAAAAGGCCATGAAAACACTGGCATACATAGGGGCAAACGCTGCCCACATGGCTGTGCCCTGCAGCTGTGTATAAATCTTACCATTAAATTCGAAGATGTTATTTCTTTAACAAAACATAACCAATTCTAAAATATTCTGCGTCACTGGGATATCTCCAAGACAGAATTTCAGAGCTTTCATTCCATCAGTATGCGTTACATTGGTGTATAAGCTCACTACATCAATCCACACTAAGTACATATCTTCCTCCCACATTATATCTTTCACTTTATCCAAACAAATCGTGTCCTTGATGTAAGATGGTAACTTTTCCACTATAGGTAACAAATATTGATGTAGAAAATGGGCCATATTATGTGTGAAATATCCACACACACAAACTATGAGGCGCCCTGGTGAATTATATACATTTTTGTGTATTGTAGTGATGCAAACAAATTGTGCCTTCTTATTTTTGTTAATATATTCAGGTTCCATAGGTGGTAATTGGGCATGCAGAAGATCATTAAGGAACCTTGCCCAAATTCTGCTGAGTGACTTGCTCAAGTTCACACAGTAGGAAATGAAGGCTAAGAGAATTAAAACCCATATTACGTAAGTAGTTCAGACCCTTGCACAGTTACTATAAAGGGGGGGCTTGTGCAGAGCTGGTGGCACAGTAGTGTACATAATCCATTTGATTTAGTACATATAGAGATGCATTAATATATTGGATCCAGGAGCCAAAAATGACATACAAATTGGCACATGTACTTGATGTTATGTTCTCCTACTTTTTTTTTTAAGAACGACATATATCATAAATGATCACTAGGAAAGAATAAATATTTTGTTACATGAGCAATATTTTTTCCAAACACCTTTATTGAATTATCAATTGTGACATAGGCAAATCTACATTCACATAAAAGTAATCACACTATAACATAAACATTTCACTTCATATATATTTCTATATATCATATAACCTAAGCAACATTATACAAATTATTTAATTCCTGCCTTTTTTATTTAAACAAGAAACATGTTTATTAAACCATCACTTAATACACAGGTAATCATACATTTATATAAATCAAAACAAGCCACACCAACACGATCCTAGTTACAAGCATTTTACATTGCAAACAGTACTGGTATAACGCCTCTCATTCTGCTTCCACAAAGATATTTAGTACAGACATATCTTAACCAATGCCAACACAAGTAATATAACATGATAAAGGTGGTTGCGTCAAGGGCTTGTGTGTGTTAATCTCTTAAGAAAATGTGGCATAATTTGTGATCTCTCATGATGGACAGTGAGATGCTTTTTCATAATTTCAAAAGCATCTTGCTGAATAATAACTATAGGTTCATAGGTAGGTACTAGGCTATTGGCCCTGGGGCCTATACAAGCCCAGCCAAAAAGGTACCCTGGCTTTTGCCACCCAAGAAAATTATTTTCCTGTGCCACTGTCGAGCAGAGCCACAGAGGTGAACCCCGGGGTGAATTTCCTATTTCCCATCCAATCATCAAGATTTTTCTTGAAGAGTGCTAGTGAGGAGCTTTGTTTGATATAGATAGGTAGTTTATTCCAGAGTATGGGAAGCCTCTGGGACAGGAATGTTATCTTTCCGGCATGTTCTGTTCATTGTAGTGACAAGGTTTAGGTCCCTAGAGCGTGTAGCTCAGAGGGATTGGGATTTCTTTAAGTGGAGCATGTCCAACAGCTCTGGGTTTGACATAGCTTTGTATGTTAGGCAGAGATCACCTCTGAGTAGACGATATGCAACGGAGTAAAGCTGGAGTTTTTTTGATGGTCTGCATAGGGCATCTGTTTGAGGCTGGTAATCTTCTTTGTGATGTATTTCTGCGGCCTTTCCAGTTGTTGCAGATGTCTTGTGAGGTACTTACCAAAAGGGGCGTTGTACTCTCTAATGGGTCTAATGAGTGATGAGTAGAGGGGAACAATGACCTCACTTTTCCTGGATGAGAAACCCTTTGTGATGAGGTGTGCCACGTAGAAGGATTTCCTGACTACTATGGCGATGTGATTATGAAAGGAGAGACTACTGTCCACCTGTGTCCCAAGGTCTCATCGCATTTTTGGTGTTAAGTATACTACCGCCTATGTTGTAGTTCATGGGTACTGAGTTTTTACCAAAGGGGATGACGTGCACTTTTTGGCATTGAGCTTGAGGCCATGGTTTTGACACCTGGCATCTGTCTCAGTGAGGCCCTTTTGTAGGATGTCCACATTGTTAGGAGTTTCAATTATGGCTCCTAGTTTGCAGTCATCTGCGAACTTAATTAGCCAAAGACCTTCTGTGTTAGCCTGTACTTCAGAGAAGTAAATACCAAACAGGAGAGGATCCAGGACTGAACCCTGTGGTATTCCACTTGTCACTGGTCTGAAGTCGGATTTGGAGTGTGCTACTTTCACATTGTGGGTTCTGTCAGTGAGCCAGTTGGCAACCCATCTTGTGACATAGGGATTTATACCTAGTTTAGTGAGTTTATCTATAATTCTAGAGTGGGGGATGGTGTCGAAAGCCTTGGCAAGATCTAGATAGGCTGTGTGAACCACCTTACCCTTGTCTACGGCTTTGGTGACTGCTTCAAAGAAGTCTGTCAGGTTTAGGAGGCATGATCTGCCTTTTACAAGCCCGAACTGGGTTGGGTCCAGAGTTTGGAGATTACCACTGTCTTTGTTTATAAGTTCCATGATGATACGTTCCATGGCCTTGCAGACCAGGCTCATCAGGCTAATGGGGTGGTAGTTCCTGGGGTCCGTGGTGGCTTCCCCTTTGTGGAGTGGGATAACTGTCACTGTGCGCCATTCAGCAGGCACAAACCCCGAGGTGAGGCTATGATTGAACATGGTACTTGGGTGGGGTGCCAGTTCGTTCTGTAGTTCATGTAGAACGCAGCCTGGGTTGTTGTCTGGTCCCATGGATGCTGGGTTCTTGGCTTTGAAGTGTGTGGTTTTTACCTGTGCAGCCGTGATTACAGGAACTTTGCCTTCTTCCAGTATAGAGATGTGCTCTTTAGGGGGTGTGAGGGGGGTAAAGTTAGCACTGAACCTATCTGCCAGGATATTGGCAATATAAGTTGGGTCTGTATATTTAGTGCCATTGTGCTGTAACTCAGAGCAGATCTGAGTGTTGCCATTGAGATTCTTCACATAGCTATAGAATGCTTTGTGGTTGTCTTTAGAATCAGTGGCGATTTTGTTTTCGTAACTAGCTTTGGAGGATTTTATCAGGGATCGTAGCTTCTTAATGAGACTGACGAGGGAGCTCCTCCACTGATGGGATTTTATTCTCCTTTGCAACAGTTTCTTCTTTCTGTTGTACAGTTTGTTTATGGCAGGAGACCACCAGATTGGCTTCCTTTTTTTGGAGGATAGCGTCTTGATTCTTTTCGGGATAGCACGATCCAGTCACTCATGCAAGTGCTTATAAAGTTCAGTTGTGTAGGATTCAGTAGTCGTAACTGTATTGTCCATCTGCATGGGTGTCATGAAGTTCACCACTTCTGTCTTAAGAAGCATGAAGTTGGCTTTGGAGAAATTTTTTACCATGGTTTCCTTAATGGGGAGTGGGGGCAGGATATGGATATCTAGGGTAATTAGCTTATGGTCGGATCGGACCAATGAGGCATTGACTTCAAGTGTGGAACACCAGTCACTCATGTTGGTAATGACTAGATCTAGGGTATTGTTGCCCCTGGTGGGGGTGTGGATAAGTTGATCCAGGCCAGAAAGCGTTGAGTGAAGGAGTTGGTACATGAGTAGTTTTCCCAGTTAATGGTGGGGTAATTGAAATCGCCCATTATTAGTGTGTTTGGTTGATCCCTAATATTTTCCAGTACATCAAGAAAACGGGAGTGGGAGTCCTGGGGCATGGTGAGTGATCTGTAGCAAGCTAAAATTTGGATTGCAGTTTTGCCCAGAGTTAGTTGCACTTGGATGACCTCGGCTGCATTATGCTGAGAAACTATCCTGGAGGTGTGGATATCCTTAATGAATATGGACACACCTCCGCCTTTGGTGTTCCGGTCCAGGTTACATGGCCGAAAAGTGTGATATGAGTTACAGCCTGGTAGTGCAAGGGTGCACTCTGGAGCCTTGAACCAGGTCTCAGTCACTGCACAGATATCGATGTTCTCCATTTTAATGAGTGCCTCGAGTGAGTGCATTTTGAGATTTAGACTTCTAGCATTGAGTAGCATCACCCTCAGTTTTTGCTCGCCTGTTCCTGTTATGGTGGTGAATTTGTCATTTGAACCTTGCCTAAAAAAGGCACTATTGGGGCGGCAAGAACTTTAGCCAGTATCCGGAATCCCAGGGGTGACAGGTACAGACCATCTCTGGCAAAGCATCGTGGTCTGTCGACCATGTCATCCAAGGCAGACAGATACTGGATCCCTTTAGAGTGGCACCAGAAGCTTAGCCAATTGTTGAAGTCAATCATTTTGTCCTTGTACTGCGGCATCATTCTGGGTGATGGCAGAATGCTACTCAGGGCTAGGGTCATACCTGCCTGGTCTACAAGATCGGAGAGCTCTTCCATGTCTCTTTTCATGTAGTCCAGGGAGGTACATCTCAGGTCGTTCACACCAACATGGATAATGACAGAGTCATATTTGTACTTGTGGAGTGACCTGAGTGTGTGGGTTATGTGGCAGATCTGGCACCCGATGGGCAGCTGACAGTAACGTTCTCCTTGTTTAGCCTGGTGAGTGGGACATCAGTGTGCCTGACTATAGAGTCACCTATGACTGGTGTGTTGGGTACGTTGTTTTGCCTTATTGGCTATGGTTGAGTGGCACACTGAGTCTGCAGGCTGTGTCATTTGGGTTGTGTTGGGGGGTGGAGGTTGTTTGCATTTCTGCTTTGGAGGTCTCTGTTGCTTGATCAGATTATTATTGAGAGCCTCCGCGAATGTTTGTGTTTCTGTGTGTGGATTTTGGTGGTGTAGATTTAGTGAGACTATGTGATGGGTGTGGTGTGGTGCAAGTGTTGACCTTCTCCTCATGACTGTCAAGTTCAGTCTTGATTGGAGAGAGCTTTACTTCCAGTTTGGATAGATAAGTGCATCTCTCACGGGTTGTAGTGTTGGGTGGTAGGAGGAGGGGGTTGGCTGTGTACATGAGGCAATTTCTACATTGCCTCAAGATGCCCAGATTCATCAGATAAACAGGAGAGAAATACTGGGAGCTGACCCTTGGACATGCCTGAATAAAAAGCTATTTTCCTGTAGATAAGTGAGGAAAGTGAGTACAAGAGCTGTTTTTCTCTAAGCAAGTGAGGAAAGTAAGTACCAAAACGGTTTTCCTCTAGGTAATGAGGAAGGTTGAGTGCTGTAGTAATTAGTAGGTTTACTGCTTACAAGTGCTGATCACAAATAAGCAAATTCAAGTGCTAAAACTAAGATTCTGTATCTGGACTATGCTAGTTACAGGAAAGGGGGGGAAACAAGTGCAAATGCGGGCTTTTAAATCAGAAAGTTGAGAGAGATGGAAAAACTGCCCAAATGGCCAATAACTACAATTTCTGGGCCAGAACCACTCCTTATGTGGTAGATAGGTTAACTAGTGCTTACTACTCCCACTGATAAGCTAGAAGGCTTCCCTCCAACACAGAAAGCTTGGGGGGAGGTGGGGCTTAGAAGCTTACATACAGTCCTGGATACAGCAAATCTGAATCTGGGCTACACTAGTTACAGGAAAGGTGTATATATGTGTGTGTGTGTGTGTGTATATATATATATATATATATATATATATACACACACACACACACACACACACACACACACACACACAGAAAAGTAGCTAAAACAGCAGTAAAAACAATTCAAATGCAGTGCAAGCTAGCACACTTGAGTATGTAGCAATGTTAGACCAAACAGTTTAAAAAATGCAATTAAATTAAAAATGACTAAAAACAAGTGCAGAAGGAGTCTTTTAGGTAGAATGAGGTAAAAAGATGGGACTGGGGGTATCCCACATCAAATCTACAGTTGGGGCGGGCAACTGCAAAAGCCTCCAAATTTAAACCGCAACACAGGAGTAGGGAGGGTTGGTATGGAAAAAACAACACCTTCAGCAGAGATCTGAAAAACTATACAGTGAGGCAAAAATAACCGTGCACAACTCTGAAGTCAGCCAGCAATGATATAAAATTAGTCAAACAACAATTACCAGTACACAACTCTGAAGTGCCAGAAAAATATACTCAGCTCTGTATATCTCCAGATAGTTTGAAGAGCACTCTGTCAGGACACAGGAAGGCTCCAGCATTTTTTATATATAGCTATTTATTAGCATGTTATTCTCCTGTACAATTTAGTAAAGTTTCTTTTTTTTTTCATTCTTTTCTTTTTGAATGCTGTCCTGCCTGTAATAGATTTAATTTATTTATTTTATTTATTTTACATTTGTTGACCGGGCTAGTCTAACTGGATATGTATCCGTTTTCAGTAGAGGCCCGGGGAGAAAAGCTCCAGTACAGGCAATAAAATAAATAATACATTGGCACAAATAAAGCATTGATATGAGTACACCATACAATGTAAAAAAAGAAAAGAAAATTCAATTTCACCATAGAAGAGATACTAAAAATAGGAGATATAGTTATACTATGTACTACTGTATTAGACTTATTAACAAGAAACTATAACACTACTACTAATATAAACTACTGTATTAACCTTATTAAAACAGAAACAATAAAACAAGATGAAGTAAAAGGTTGTTGGCAAAGTATACATTCTCAGATACAAATCTCAAAACTATTGAAAGTGTTTGTGAGGAGCTCAGAAAAGTGGAGGAAAAATTAGGTAAGTGAGGACATGGTTTCAGTCGGGATTAGCACAAGGACAGAACCACTGTGCTTTAAGATGTTCTCTGATATGTTTTTTGAAAAGAGAGGTAGAGTTTTGATTAGTAATTTCTTGAGGTGTTGATTCCAGATTTTACCTATGGAATTTGAAAATAATGAATCTCCAGCTTTATTATATGATTTAGTTAGGGATACTAGGAGTTTATTAGCAGAACGTAGTGTGGCAAGGTTTTTATATGGGATTATCTGTTTTGTAAGGCTAGGGGTGGCATCAGGGTAGAAGAGGGTCTTTTGAATGATGAGTAGTTGTTGATAGAGTAAGTGGTTAGTTAGCTCTAACCAGTCTAGCTGTTTGAGGTTAAGACAGTGGTGTGTTCTTAGGGGAGTAGCAGTAATGAATCTGGCTATGCTATTGTAGCAGATGGAGAGTTTGGTAATGTTATTTTTGGATAAGTTAGTATAGATAGGTGAGGCATAGAAGAGGGTGGAGATCAGGTGTGTCTGAGCAATGGTTTTTCTAGCTACTGGGGTCAGAAAGGGTTTGATTCTGTAGAGAGTCCCAATTTTTTTGTTTACAGCTTTAATAGTGGAGTTAATGTGTTCATCATAATTGAGACTGTTATCTATAGTTACACCTAGTAATCGAGTGGTCTTATCAGGGTTAATAATGGTTGCATTATTTGAGGAGATAGTAAAGAGAGGTGTGGGAGATTTGTGAGTGGGAGAAAAAAGAAGAAGCTTAGTTTTTTTGGGGTTAAGGAGGAGGCAGTGTTGCATAAACCAGTTTTCGACTGGCTGCAACAGATGCTTGGATACTAGGAATCATTCAAAATAAGTTAATCATTGTTTTCTTTTTGTGTCATCTGCATACAAACTGTATAACACATCAAATGAAAAAGATAGATCAGAAAAAACCTAAACAAGTATAGGCCCTGGACTATGCCATGCCAGACACCCTGAATGTTCTCTAGAATTTCACCCTTTCAGTTGCTGTATACTACTTGCAATGTCCTGTTAGTAAGCCATGCAGCTACCCATCCTGATGTCAGGTGTGACACCTTCCTCTACCCTGGTTAGCACTGACGCCTCTTGTCTGGGATTGGGGGCGTTTTGAGGAGAGAATGTGGACTGATCTAGAGTCCAACCTTCAAATGTCTTTGAGATGAGTGTGCAGCTCTAAGAAAAAAGAAGACTCCGCAGGTGCAATCTTAGTCCTAGAAAAATGACGCTCTGGTCCCTCTCCACCCTGGTAGGTATCTAAATCTTTCAAGTAATCTTTCTATGCATCTCCCTTTGTGATTTTTGGCTGCAACAGATGCTTGGATACTAGGAATCATTCAAAATCGATGTGAGTAGTCGTGTGACTCCTTCCCTCCAAACTTGGGAATTCCACCCTATCCTCAAAAGTAAGCTGACTTGTTTCTCCCATCATTGCTTATATGATTTCCCAGGCAGTGTTAGAACCTGTACAGAAGATCAGCCAGGAAGAGGATATTATTCAAGAATATTTCTAGTGCCAACAAAGAGGGAACCTGAAGGCATGTTTTGGGTTTGCCCTTAAATCTTCACAGCTGTGTTCCAAAGTCCAAAATGCTTACTTTTCACTCTCTCTCTTCCCCATAATTCCTCCTTATACAGTAAACTCCCAGTGTACTGGAACTCAGGCAGCCAGCACTCTCAAGCAACTGGCAAAAAAAATATCGAAGAAATACAGTGCAATTTTCATGTTTCACTTTTCCCCCTGCAGAAACATACCTTACGTTTTTAGAGTTTGAGTTTTAACTCATTCCTTCCAGTACAGCTCTTCTGAGTGTGTACCTTTAACTCCCAGTGGGTGTGGCTTGAGCTTTTAAAAAATAAAGGTATGACCTTACAGTTCTAACAAATACTCATTGAAATATGTCAAATATCAATACAACTGTGTTTGCTATCATGTATGCTTCAAGATAAAATATTCTGATACCTTGTATGTAGCATGATTTTGGAAGTATTAATGCAAATATGAACAGGCAATATTTGATGTCTAGAGGCACAGTAGGAGGTAACTGCAAATGCACCTGGAGGCGTCACTCTGATGTAATGAGTTAAAAAGAAAGGAATAAATTTCCTGTCTCCCCAACCCAAGAACAAGTCAAACCAAACAAAGTGTAAGGTACAGTAGTCGGGCCTGTTTTTAGCAGTAACTCACAAATAACCAGAAACTACATTTAATCTGGCATCTGCCAGTCCCCATGGGTGCTGGTTAACTGAGAGTTTACTGTAGTTTCTTTGTAACGTGAGACCTAAAAGATGCAGATCACCATATACCTATATGAAAGAGTGTCAGAAGCTTTAAGATTTTCTCTTTCTGGTTCAGATTTTCATTTCTATTCTTTACCCTTAGCTTTGCCTAAAGGTCAAAGGGTATTCACAAAGTGCCTAAGAATAGTGATTACTTTTTGCAGGTTACAAGCATTCATATCTTCCCTACTTAGACCTGCTTGTTTTGCAGACTGTCTTTAAAACTGTGAAGGATTAATCGTGTTTGACAGAAAACTGTTTCAGATCCTTGTTTTTCACCTCCATCTGGAGAAGTCCTGTTTCTTTCCTTCCCACAGAGTAAGTTTTCTGGGGTGCTTACTAGACACTTCCCGTATTATGGCATTTTTTCATCAGGAAAATAACTTTTTACCAAAAACATTTTCTTGGTAATCTCAGCAGACTCCATCTTCAGCAAGGGAATTCTTTGGGGTTTTGGAATTTGTGATTTATCATAATTCTCATGATTCCTCTAACCAGATTACACTTGAGGCAAATACAAGTGTTCCTCAAATTTATCTGGAACTGGCACCCTCTGTCTTTTCAAATTTCTGTACTGAACTTTATCAAGAAGGAGCTTCATGGGTGGATAGAACGACTGTTTCGGTATGCGGAACTTTGGCTCCCTTTCCAGTCTGCAATTGCAGTACTTCAGACATTGTTTGGGAATGGGCTGTGTCCAAGGGATTCAATGTGCAAGGGTTCTGGGACCATCTTTTCAAAAAGAAGCACATAAACACCAAAGAAATTATGGCATTGGTAGGTGTACTAAAAACCATATATCATTTCAGGACTTCAGGACCTCTTATAGTCACAGTCATATGGTACATAAACAAGGGGGAAGCAGATCATACCCTGTATGCAGACTAGCCATGATAGTCTGGGTACTGGCAGTTCAGCACAATCTGTCCTTACAGGCTAAATTCCATTAGAGTAGAATATTGACAGATACATGGAGCAGGTCCAGGACAGACCCCTGCCCATGAATGGATGTTAACCACAGAGGTCTTCCAAGACAATCAACCTGTGGGGAACTCCCTCAGTAGACCTTTGCACCTCCATTCACAACAGACGTTTAAAAACTGCTGCTGCAGGACTCCTTGCAGGAAGATCTGAAAGACAGATGCCTTTTCATTCCCATGGACATGAATGTTTTCTGTTAAAATGATGAGTTGAAGCTAGAAGACTGAAAATTTGGGGACGGTTTCATTTTTAAGGAATGTGTGTGTATGCTTGTGTAAATTCTTTGTGGAAAAAAAATTCTTTTGACTAAAACGTTATGCAAAACGTCCAATGCATTTGGGGCAGGATATTGTGCTTGTGAGGGTTTGTTAGTAATTTATTTACCAAAGAACCACTTATTCTACACCATGTACTTCCCCTACTTGTCCAGCCTCTGTTCCCTGCTTTCTACATCTCTTCCTTGGCTTACCAGTGGAGCAGACCCCAGTCTCCATAGTACCTTCCCTTGCTCACAGAAAGAAGATGGTTATAAATGAGACTTTGTGTATTAGGCCAGCTCCTGTTCACACTCGTCTTTTGATGTGTGAAGCTGCTGTGGCCATTTGTTCCTCAAAACACCCATCTTTTTCCCCAGTCTTCTTGTAGCTTTTTCAGCAACCAAAGATTAGGGGATAGTAGCATCCTCAACAGTTGTATTGATGCCCTTGGTAGGCAAGGGAGAGAGACTTTCCCTGGTATTAGTGGAAGGGGCAGGTAAAGGGTCTTCACTTGGCAGAGATAGGGAGATGGAAGATGGGGCTAGTGTGCATACAATGCATTAGTCTGTTTTCAGTCATGTGATAAGTGAGAAAAATATTTCTGTCTCCTGCTTGTTTCTATGGACAGGGCAGATTTACCAGGATTTGGCATTTAAGTTATGAATGCTTTATTATTTTTGCCCTCATTCTCCTGACAAGAGGAGGAAGTGTTCCTTCCCTTTTTGACAAAAAATTTCAGTCAGAAGAGCAGACATTGTAGGGCAGTGGTTGTACTTCAGAAAATTCTTCTCAGGGTAGTCTGATTCTGAGGAAAATATTTCATTATAGGTTAATAGTTAGGTACTAGGCTATCTGCCCGAAGGCATTTATAAGCCTAGCCAGAATGTGTTGGTTTTCGCTGCCCCCTTAGATTAGTTCCCTGTGCCTTTGTCCAGCAGAGCCATTGAAGTGATACCTGGGGTAAACTTTCTGTTTCTCATCCACTCGTCAAGGTTTCTGTTGAAGAGGGTTAGCGAGGAGCTCTGCCTGATGTAGATTGGAATCTTGTTCCAGAGCATGGGAAGTCTCTTGGACAGGAATCTATCTCTCCACCCCGTCCTATTTATTATTGTGGTGAGGTTTAGATCCCTGAAGCGTGTGGCTCGAGGGGATATGGTTTTCTTTAGGTGGAGCATGTTCATTAATTCTGGGTTGGACATGGCCTTGTAGGTCAGGCAGAGATCACCTCTGAGTAGGCAGTATGCAACCAAGTACAGCTGGAGTTTCTTCAGTCGAGCTGCATAGGGCATCTGCTTGAGGCCAATGATCCCCTTGGTGAGGTACTTCTGTGGTCTTTCCAGTTGTTGCAGGTGTCTTGTAAGGTACGTCCCAAATGGGGCATTGTTACTCTATGATTGGTCTGATGAGTGATGCATAGAGGGGTCCAATGACCTCTTTCGATTTGGATGCAAACCCTTTTGTGATTAGGTGGGCCACACAGAAGGATTTTCTAACCATTTTGGCAATGTGATTATCAAAGGAGAGGTTACTATCTACTTGGGTCCCCAGATCCCTTATTACGCCTTCTGTATTTAGGGGGCTACCACCTATGTGGTAGTTTGTGGGTACTTTGTTTTTTTCAAAGGGGATGACTATGCACTTTTTGGCATTTGCTTGAGGCCATGGTTTTGACACCAGGTATCTGTCTCAGTGAGACCCTTTTGGAGGATGTCTGTGTCAGCCGGAGAGTCAATTATAGCCCCTAGTTTGCCGTCGTCTGCGAACTTGGTCAGCCATAGTCCTCCTGTGCTTGCCTGTACCTCTGAGAAGTATATGCCGAATAGGAGGGGGTTCCTAGGACTGAGCCCTGGGGAACGCCACTTGTAACTGGTTTAGAGTCAGACCTAGCTCTTGCAACTCTTACCATGTAGGTTCTGTCCGTGAGCCAGTTGGCAACCCATCTTGTGACGTAGGGGTTTATGTTCAGGCTGGTGAGCTTGTCTAGAATACCTGAGTGGGGAATGGTGTCGAATGCCTTTGCAAGGTCTAGGTAGGCTGTGTGGGACCACCTTTCCCTCATCTATAGCCTTGCTAACTGTCTCAAAGAAGTCCACCAGGTTTAGGAGGCATGATCTGCCCTTAACAAAGACAAACTGGGTAGGATCCAGTGTTTGGAGGTTTCCAATGTCTCTGTTAACAAGATCCATAATGCAAAAAAACGAAGAACCAGAAAGCAAAGCTTGTGCAGGAACTAGAAATTTATTTGTAGAAGCTCTCGCTCCACCAAATTAAAACCAGGTACAGATAATCCACTCCACATGTGGATCTATTTCTCCTGTGTTGTCTAAATTTGAGGATGTTTTTGTAACAGCTTGCAATATATCAGTCGGCCCCATTCCCAAAAGTGTAATAGCTTAAAGTATCTCAGATGCACAAATGTATGCTCAGCCCAAATCAGATCCTGTTGTGATTCCTTCTTATAAGACTTCTACTGCTAAAAATTTTGTGAATGCTAACACCATCCTTCTGACAAAGATGGGAAAACTTTGGACAGATTAGGGAAGAAAGTTTTTTCTTCTGCTACATTCATGTTCAGAACTGCCAGGTCTTGTATTAAATTTTTGTGAAGATGAGAAAGTTAAATGTTACGTTTTTCTTTAAACTTCTTATTTGTGTCTGCTTCTCAGGTAACTAAGCATTGCTCAAAATGCTCTTATGACTTTGCTGATGCTGTTTCCAGAGAGGCTGCTACTTGTTCAATTATGAGATTTGATTGGTTATATGCTCAAAACGTACCAGGAGATGTTAAGGATAATATTTTAAATTATTCCCTGGACAAAAATGTGTTGTGTTATTTTGGCTTTCAGCTGCTGAACTCCTTAAAACATTTGATGAAAGGGGAGATTGATTCAAGGGGTTACTTAGATTTTTCAACCCTGCTTTTCAAAGTTCAGTAAACGCTTTCTTTCCTTTCCTGACCCTTTTTCAGGGCGCAGAGAAAACAGGGTCGACAACGTTGTAACAAGCAGAGTTTAAAAAAACTGGTGCAAGGAGACGCTTGCCAGATCAAATGGCATTTGAAAATTTGAATAACTGTTTGCCTCTTCAGTTCTCCTACCCACCCTGACAATTCTTCAAATCCGTCTCTCATTCTAGACCTCTGTATTCCCCTGTGGCATCAGATTATCGCAAGAGTCTGTGTTCTGAGACTTCACCAAAAGGGGTACCAATGGTAATGGAAATCCCATCACCTTCTTCAGGGGATTCCTCTTCACCCTGTAAACTTGATCCCCTTTTTTCCTACTATTTTAGAGCAAATGTTTGCTCAAGGGGGTGATAGAACTTGTGCCCTTTGCTCCAATGAGCAAAGGTTTTTATTTCTGGTGCCATAGAAAGCTGGATCTTGCAGACCAGTCCTAGATCACTCCTGTCTGAACCTTCGTCAGGATTCTAAATGCTATCCCTTCAAGCCATGTTGTACCCTCCTGCAGCTTTGTGGTAACATTGGACCTAAAAGATGCTCATCACATTCCACTTTGCAAAGAGTTTAGTTTTTCTATAAAGATTTTGGCTCACTTTCAGTTCTCTGTCTTAGCTTTTTGTCAAAAGTACCTTGCTCCAGTGATGGCTTGTTGCAGGCTTCAAGGCTTTTGCATCTTTCCATATTTGTATGATTCTCTCATTTTCAGATGCTTTTTTTCCCATTTGTCAGGATCCCCTGACATGGGTCATGAAAGTCCTGCTCATTTTGGAGTTTCAGCTAAACTTGCAGAAATGTCATCCCTTTCCACTAATTAGTATTTCTGGGATGTCTTCTAGATTCATCCTTAAGATCTTTTCCATTGGACAAAACTAAACAGTATAAAGAAGTCATCTTGAACATTTCTAACAAATCAACAAATCTTTGGCTTCTGCCAGGTAATTTCTCAGGAATCTGTCGTGTGGCTTCTGTGATTTATCATGGTTTCCTTAGCCACACTTCACATTATTAGAATTCATTGCTATCTCAAATCAGTCTGTACTCTGCTGGAGCATTCATATTCTTTTCAGATTCTAATGAGATTTGTCAGAAGGGAATTACTGTGGTGGATGGACCAGTTATCTGTAAACCCAGGTGTTCCTTCTCCCTTCAGCCCCCTATTTCACAACCGTCGCTTCACACTTTGCTTGGTGATTGTTTCAAAAGGGGTAAAAATACAAGGTGTGTGGGAACTCCCAGGACAAGCAAAAGTGCAGAAATGTGAATGAGATAATGGCAGTAATCAGTGCTTTAAAGGCCCTAAATCACTTCTGGTCTCCTAAACCTCTGGAAATTATCACAGACAATACTACAGTAACATAATACATAAATAAGGGGGTTCTGGATCTTCTCCCCTTTGCAGACTTGCTGTGCTTGCCTAGAAGGTAACAACTCAGCTCAGTTTGACTTTTCAGGCTTCATACATAGCATCAGAGCGCAACATTGTACTAGGCAAGCTGAGCAGGAGTAAGACAGACCCTCGGGAGCAGAACCTGCACCTGAGGTTTTCCAGGGATTGGTCTGTCTGTGTGGATCACCTCAAAAAATATGATCTGATGTTTTAAATTTTCATTCATTCCTCAACAGTTTGGTTCAGATCTAATGAGGCCATTATTTTACATAGTGGCCACTAAAAAGCTCTTGAGCTCCTCCCTTGCCCATAATGCAGCAATCCTTAACATACTCCAAATCTTGTTTGCCGCTTTCACTTTTGGACATGGTCGCATTGAGCTCTCAAGCATTTCAGTAGAGAGAGAGGTTTATTTCTTCTTTTTTATTCCTCACAAGATTTTAGATTTTTCCATCACTCAGTTCTTAGTCTTTCTCCTTTCCTTCTTACACTTTTTAGTGTAGTTCTAATGACTATTGCTGTTTTTTTTCTGTATTTCTATTGTTTAGTCAAAAAAAAAAACTTTGTCTTTGTTTTCAAAATATCTGGAAAGGGGCATTCTGGCTTTAAAAATCCCAGAAATGTGGGCACAATTGCCTATTTCCAATGCGCACACTTTGTGCGTATACTGTTTGAGCCCAGACCATCTACAGGTAGATTGTTCCATCTGAAGGCATTCAACCTGCGAGCAATCATGGGTAGGAAAAAATAAATTAATCCTGAAACAATTGCTGCCTTCATCCTTTCAGAGGCTATTGCTGGGGCTCAACCCCCACAATCCTAAGTTAAAGGAGCCTTCAAGGCCTTGGGGATCTTCAACACCCTCGTCTGTTCCTACCATAGAACCACCACGGAAAAAGCACAACTCTGATCCGAAGACTGCTACAGCTCAGCTGCTGTCTGAGTCAACAAAGGCTTCCTCGCATCCTAGCTCTTCTGATTTGAGGCCTTTGCCCAGGACCAGGTATTCTCCATCTTGCTAGCATTGTAGGCCTTCCAAGGCACTTTCCCTTTTGAGAAAGTTGCAGTTCAGACAGAAAATGTCAGTAGTTTGGTACATCAACAAACATGGAAAAAACAGGTCTTACCCCTTGTGTCGAGAAGCAGTCTGTGGTAATGGATGATCTCATCCAACTGGTTTCTGATAGCAACACACATTCCGGGGAAGTCCACCTTGATAGACAAATTGAGCAAGTCCATTCTACTGCCTCACGAGTAGTCTCTCAACATGAAGGTGGCAGAAATTATTTTTCACCAATGAGGCCAGCCTTGCTGCAATCTCTTTGCATCTCCCCTTAACAAGTGCAGCAACTTCTTTGCCCTAACCCCCCCCCACTGGAGAAGTCACCAAGGGATGCTGTACTACACTGTTGGTCCCCCGGTCTCCTCTATCCATATCCTGCAACTCCCTTGGTCCCCAAATTTCTGCAGACAGCTTTCCGGTTAAGAGCAAAGTAATCCTCATTGCATCTTAATGGCCTCAACAGATTTGATTCCCCGTTCTTGGGCCTCATCTCCATTACCCACCTTGGATTCTGGATCTGATTCCAGACCTCCTGTCTCACCCAACAGGCATGATTTACCTAGATATCTCAAACCTAAAGTTGACATTGTAGCTCATTAACTTCCTTTAATAGCCAGACAACCTATGCTTTTGCTCCCAGTTTATCATATACTTTTATCTTCCCATAAAGCTTCTACAAGAAAACCTTACAGAAGTAAATGGAAAAGATTTGTTTTTTTCACTTCAGAAACACATTGACCCTTTTTCAGCTCCTGTATTTAGTGTCCTTGAATTCTTTGCAGCAATTTTCAATGAAGGCGCCAGCTCCTCCACCATTAGAATTCAATTAGCAGCCATTTCTAATTTGCACATTGGATCGGAGAACTCCACTCTGGCTTCATTTAAACTATGTAAGGCTTTCTTCTGAGATCTCCTTATAAAGATCCATCTCCCTCATGGGACTTAATCCAAGGCCTGCAGTAGCAAATTTTATTCCCCCTTTGAACCAGCCACAAAAGGTGATCTTAAGTTTCTGACCTGGAAGACTATTTTTGTGGTGGGTATCACCTATGCTAGAAGGATTTCAGAATTTCAGGCATTCTCTCTTAAACCTCCTTACTTGATTTTTCATAGGGAAAGAGTAAAATTGAGCCAATCCTTTCCTTCCTAAGGTGGTGTCAGAATCTAACATCAACCAGTCAATTCAACTAACATTTTTTTTCCAAAGGTGAATATATGTTACACTTACTAGATGTTCATAGAAAATTGTTTTTATTTGCATAGAGCAAAAGAAATTCGAAAGACAGATCAATTATTTGTCTACTTTGCAGATCCTAAATTGGGTAAATCAGTTGCAAAGGTAACTTTAGCCAGATGGCTGATGTAGTGTACATCATTTGTCTACAATAAGTTGGGTCTGTCCTTACCAAAATGTTTGAGCCCATTGAACTAGGTTCATGGCTAATTCAGTGTTTCTGTCTAGGGCTTCCATGGACGACATGTGCAGCTGCAACTTGGGCCAATCCTCATACCTTTATTACTCATTACAAACTGCATCTGAGCTCGAGGGGAAGAGCAGCCTTTGGCTCAACTGTGCTCAAGAATATACTTCCTTGGAGTCCACCTATGATTTTAGGTAGCTGGGGACTCTGTCCCAACAGTTGAAAATAGAATGAAAATTGAGATAGTTATTAATTTCCATAACGTTCCATCTATGTTGTCCGTTTTCATTCTTCAACTACCTTCCCACCAACCCCTAACCTTTTTCACAATTGATATATGGAAGAACAAGAACTTATAGGGACACAACTGTTCCTTATGCTGAGCTCCAGATAATGGCAGCTTCTGTCAGGAATGTTATTTCTCATGTCAGCCAGCAAACAAGATCTGAGGTGTGTTAGGGATTGCTGCGTTATGGGTAAGGGAGGAGCTTGAGAGCTTTTTAGTGGCCACAAGCTTAAATAATGGCAGAGTTGGATGTGAAGCAAACTGTTGAATGAAAATGGGCAGCACAGATGGAACGTTATGGTGAATACATAACTTATTTTTTTTTCCACCTTTCAAAACACAGTTAAAGAAATTCTGCTCTAGGATTCCTTCCAAACAGGCCTAAAAAAAGTTATGCTTTTTCATTCCCATGGATGGGAATGCTCCTGTGTGCCTTTCCACTGATACATAGGGTCATTCTAAAGATAGCAGCAGTGACTTCTTTTTGGCCCTGGAAGTGTTTCTCCCATATTTTGAAATTGGCCAAGGGTAATTACCACAAGCTTCTTCACAAACTGAATTTATTTAGAAATGACAGGGGATGTTTGATACCCCCAATTTGAATGCACTGAAGTTAACTGCCTGGATGTTAGAATTTTTTTTAAACACCTTTATTAAATTATCACTTGACATAGGCAAACATACATTAACAAAAAAGAAAACAAACTAGTTTGACATTTTCCAATTTAAATTGTATAATTATATATATAAATCACGTACAATTTCCTTGCCACTATTATCAATCCACCATTGCAAAAAATTGCTGAATTCCTACTGTCCCTTAAACCTCACTCTTCCTTTTGATGCACTACGCGCTTATTGTTCCCACAATTTCTATTTACTTCTATTTAATGTGTGCCTTCCCTTTTGTAAAGATGCCTCTTCATATTCATTTATCTCTTTTATAATATTGAATACCTCAAATACAGTTGGTGTATACTTGGATTTCCATTTGCTAGTAATTGCTTTCATGGCAGCCAATAGGATTAAGCTTAAGACCTTACTATATCTAGGAAATTTAGACCCTGTATCCCAGCTCAAAATAATAATTTCCCTACATACAGCTGTTTGCTCACCCAGTATTTCTGATGGAGTACTCCATAGGGAAATTTTTAAATATGCCAACTCATTACACACCCAAAACATATGTTCACAGTTACCTCTTCTGCAGCACACATCCAACATTTGCTATCTACCTGAAGAAAAATTATTTTAAGTTTGGTTGGGTTATAAAAATATCTGTGCAAACACTTCCATGTGAAGGTCCTAAACCTTCTAGACCTGGTTGCATACTTGAGAGCCATACAATTGTCTTCCTGTTTTTTTTTTTTCTTGTAAATTGCTTTTCCAGTCTCTCTTCCCAATCTTTTCTAGCCTCCTCTGATTGATTCTTATAGTTATTGTGCAATATTTTGTATGCTTTACTAATTATCCCTTTTTAACACCTGCTACAGTTGTAGATTAAACTAAAAACTCTACCAGAACAGGCTTTTCACTTAGAATTTCCCTATCCCGTTCTCTCTCTTGTACTGTAAGATCAAGCCCTGATAGGGAAGGCAGTATCTAGCCTGCAATCCAAATGTCTTCTTGGCACCTTTCCTATCTGTTGTCTTTCCTGCTTAAGTTATTTGCTCCCAGTATCTTGCTTCCTTTGTCAGTTTCATCCAGCAAGTTCCAGCCCCTCTTGCCTACTTTCTGCAGCCCTTCTTGCAGTCATCCATATTTGCAAAATCTCCTTTCTCCGTTCTCATATTGGCTTTGTTCTTAGAATACTTTCTGCTGCTTTATGAATATAATAACTGGTGGTGGTTCTCCTTAAGGATCTGCATCCAAAATCCCACTTTCTATCTTTTTTTTTTTTTTTTTTTAACTTCCCTCTTACTTCATCATCCCTTTCCACTTTCAGTTATAACCTTATGCCTGTGTTATGTATAACTGTGTACCTTTGAAATATCCCTTCAAATCAGGTAAACATAAATCATCTTGTTCTATTGGAAAGATCAGCTTGCCCTCTTTCCCTCCCAGATAAAGTCCTTCAGTTTTTCATTAATTATTGCCCATAACTTCTCCATGGTATTATAAAAGTATACCTAACTTGTATACAAGAATAAAGGGACCAAAAACATTTTCACTGCTTGTATCTTGCTATCCATATCCTTAAATAACTTTCCAGTCTCTCACTTTTTATGTTATACTTTTAGTCTCTTCCCACATGTTCATAGCTGCCATAATAGAAGCCTTTTTAATCCATACTCCTAAATACTTTCTCATGTCCCCATAAATGTGGGTATTGATGAACCAATTTCGAGTACATAATTTGCAAGTACAATAGCCTTTGTTTCATCTTCATTAATTTCAGTTTCAAGTCCTTTTTGGAATATTTCTCAAAATGTTCCACAACACTGATGTCCTTTTTTGGATTTATCAGGTATAAAATAGTATCTGCAAATAAAGCCATCTTTTCTTCATTACCATATCAATTATATCCTTGTATTTGAGTTCCTTATTTTTGTTGCCAGTGGCTCTAATTGTAAAGCAAATAACAAAGGGGAAAGAGGACACCCCTGCTTGGTTCCTGTGTTCAAACACAGCTCATCTTAGAGGAGCCTCCCACTTCAGGTCTTGCCTCTGATCTTTCATACATCCTTCTAATTAACCTTATTGTATCAAGGAATGCAAATGCTTCCAATGCTGTACTCATAAAATCCCACCTTATACTGTCAGATGCTTACTCTGCATCAAGACACGCCAACAATAGAGATATGTTCTTGCATTCTACTTCCCACTGGATAATCATTGCGCTGTTGTTGTCAAATGTTTGTTTCCCCGACACAATACCACATTGATCCATATCTATCAATTTTTGCAATGCCTTTCTCATTATTTTAGCTAGTGTAGACATAACAGTTTATAATCATGGTTTAAATTTGAAATGGGTTTATATGAAGCCGGGTCTGAAGGATCTTTGCCATCTTTAGGTAACACAGCCACCACAACTTTCTTCAAATATGTTGGTGCTTCCCCTCCTTTTAAAATGCTGTTAAACAAAGTCTTCCAGATCTTTATCACTTTCTTCTCTCCAAATTTCCAAACTTCCACAGGAATACTATCTGTTCCTGGAGGCTTCATTGAGGATTGATTATACATCACTGTTTTTATCTCATCATCTCCTGTCTTAACTGTTAATTGTTGAGCCTCATCTACCTCTAATCTTGACATAATATAGTCTTCCATAAATTTCAATGTGTACTTTTTCTTGAGTTCCACATTTTTGTACTTTGTACAAATTTTCATAAAATTTCAGGAATATCTCCAACATCTGTAAAGGATCTCTGGTTATTTTTCTTATAGGTTCCCCAAGTTTGGTGACCATCCTTTCAAGGTCCTATTGCTTAAGTTGTTATGCTAAGTTTTTGTGTTTGGAATTATCAAAATATAGAAGTAGTACAATATTTCTAAACTCATGCATATTATCCAGAAACTTCCTTATTTTCTATTTAGCACTCTACATTTGCTTCTCCTTTTGTTCTGTGAGTTGTCCTTTATTCTGCAATACTTTAACCTTTGCTAGCCCCTCTTAGTGATTTCCATTACTTCTTAACCATATCCCTTATTTTGATCCTATTTTTAAACTCCATTTTCATGTTATCCCAGTCAATAGCTATAACTTCTGAAAATATTTCTATCCTCCGTAATAACGCTCAAGTAATTTCTAATACCCATTCCTTAAATTCCTCTCTCTTTAACAGGTAGGTAGGAAAGCGCCAGCATCTTATTTTTTACTTTATTACACTGTACTTTTATCTTGGTTTTTATTAGTGCATGATCAGCAATTGTTACTGGATGTCTGTTGAAGTTTTCAATTTAATGCACTTTCCTGCGAAATAGAATTTTTCTCATCTAGCCCAGTTATTGTAACTTGGAGAGTAATATGTAAATTTGTGTCAGTCCCTACTACTGAAATCACATTCATACCAAATATTTTCATAAATTTCTTCAGAAATCTCATATTTTCCCTTCTAGATCCCCATGATACAGCCTCACTATTGCAAATCAATTCCAGTCCCCATCTATGAATAATATTACCTGCTTAAAGCTGATTTATTCCAAAAATGTTCTTATGCTCAATATTAGCAGTTCTGGTGGAATATTAATAGATGCCATAAAAATACTCCTTCCTTGCCAATAACCCCTTACTTCCACAAATATACTATTTTTGTATTTTTTCCTCATCCATTTTGGAGCCCTTGTAGCAGTTAGTAAAATTACTCCCTTTTTCCTCTATACCTGATATTCTGCTGAATACACATTTTGAAATCCTGTGTCAAATTTGCATGCTCATTTCATTCAAAATTTGTTTCCTGCAGCATTGCTATTTGCACTCTACATTTCTTAATGCAATTCAATACCCTTTTCTTTTTATCTACATGTGCAAGGCTAGTCAAGTTCCAGGATAATGTGGACAGCATAGTCATGATAAAAAGCTATTGTTCCCACCTATTATACATGGCAGCTTTTTTTTTTTTGAATGCGTATTTCCAGCTTTTGTGTTACATGCATATACTAATGTTTGACAGGCTGCTGTTTTGCACAGTTTCTTCTCATCTCCATTTGAATCTATGTAACATTTTCAAGACTTTGTTTTAATGAAAATCCGTAAACAAAATAACTTGATAGAAAATATCCCCATCCCCTAGTAACTGGAAACAAACATAACTGTGTACATCTTCAACACATGAAGTTTTAATTCCCCAGAAGGGAACAATTGCCCCAAATTGATGACTGCACATACAGGCATTATCTAACCCAAAGCTAAGGTTACCCATGTTAAAGCACATGCTACAGCCAGTGCTCACACTTTCACTGCTTTGTGTGTGTTCTTTTCTTATCTCTCTTCCCTTCCCAGATATGAAAAACAACATGTATGCTTTGGAAACCATTAACTTTTAGTTAGTCTTAAGAAAACCTGCTGCAACTGTCTTTAAGTAAAGATAAATTTTAAATTGTTCTTTTAACTGCATTAAAGTATTAAGGCTGCTAGGGAGGTTGTTACCTCTTATTTACTTCTCATAATTTCAGACTTAATTTTTTTCATTGAACTGCTTGCCATTGTACCTCAGAATTCTACATTTCCCTCAGTAAAGCATACTCAGAATTTTCCAGAACTGCTTGCACCTGCAGGCAGTCTGTCTCCATGGAAATGTACTCAACAATGAATCTTTGTAAATTTCACTCTGAAAAGAATGCACAGCTGCCCACATCTCAATTCCACTGAATATTTGCCAGTGAAAAACAATCTGCAGTTGCAAGAAACTTAGAATTGTCATGGCTTTCATAATTTTGTCTTATTTTTAAAGACTACATGCTTACAAAAACCTCTGTTTTTACAGCCTAAGCCAAAGGCAGTGATCTAGACATTCACCCTTGTAAAATAAAGAGAGAAAATATCCTAATTATTCATATAATCTATACAGTTTTGCACACCACCACAACCACCCTAGCAGCCCAAGTTCACAGCATATGAGCCTTAAACTTGGTTTTGTAACCTATATTTATTACAACTAAAAAAGTACTTGTTTACTTTAATGTCTTTGCTGCATACAGCAGTCACTGAAGACTCCCCCACATTTAAAATATTCCTGATTGCATATTACATAAAACTGTTTTACTGTACATAACATGCAGTTTATATCCTAAAATGTTTTATACAAATACTAAGTACAAAAATTGTTTTACTTAGTTTTCCCTTTGTGTCCTTCTAAACATTAGTGATATAAAGTAAGGTACACACTTTACATCTACCCACAAGTTTAACAAAGTCAACAAAAGTCCAGTGCTTTTCAGTTATTTTTCTTCTTGCAAAACCTCATTTTAGAAATGTGATTAGATGCTTTATAGTCTTCCATTTATTAATTAATTTCAGAATTGCTAGTCTTCCTGTGCATCTCTGTCTCCCAACACCAGATTCTGGTTCCAGTCTAAGGTTCTGCTGATTTTTCTAGTCAGCTTCTGTGCTTTTTCTGCCTTTCAAGCATTTTCCTTTGGACCATTGGAAAAGGTTTTACTGGCAAAAATCTATGAACCTTACTATCAGAAGAATGAGAAGCAGAGTCCGTTTCTGCTTGCTGTCTCTCTTTGTTAGATGCCCTTTGTTTCCTGCTTAGCCTATTCTGCATCAAAAACTTATTTTGATCTTCCAGGAAAACACTTTAAAGAAGCTGAATAAAGCAGCTTGAATCTTACACCTGCATCTCAACATTTTGTGATTGCTGGGATAAATTTGCTTCTCTTCTGCCAGTTGTAAAGTGAATAATCACTTTCTGCAAACACTCTTGGTGACTCCAATTTTTAATACTTTGCTATTCTGAGACATTTTTTTTTCAGGATCAGCTCTTTCTCCTGCTATGATTGCATCTTTATAAGTCTTGGTTGCTTTCTTATGGCCACGTTTGGAGTATACACTTCATGTGCCTTTTCATTTATCAAATTCTGCCTTGGAATACCAGTCCAGTTGCTTATTTGTACTTTTATAAAATTAAATGTCAGTTTTTTTTTCTGCATGCTCTGTCTTTTAACTCCACTTTTTAAACTATTCTTCTTGAGAGTCCTCATTTAGCCAGCTTTTTATTCGTCATCCTCTGTTTTTTGCAGTTGTATCAGTTCATCTGAATGGCTAGTTAAAACTTCTATTTTTTTCCAGCCTTTTGTTGTTTAAATTGATATATTCCTTCAATGTTTCATTTATTTTAATCACCTCTGAGTACATTTTATTTTTTTCCTGTAAGTTACTGGAAGCCATCTCTTGAACCAAAGCTGAAGCATGAACTGCTTTTTACTGAACAGATGCAGAATCCTTCTCAGTTTTCTCTTCACCTTTTCTGATAGACTGACTTTCAGATTTTCCAAATTTCTTCTTAGCTGGTATCCAGGCAGTGTGTTTACTAGCCAGTAACTTAAACATTTTCAATGGCACCCTTTTTTTCTCAGTTTCTGTATTCACACTGGGAGAGCTAAAGTGCAGCCATCTTGAAAGTCCCTTGATTATAGTATTTTGATGCCTTTTAGACATCTTTTTTCTGAGCATGTGCAGTACGTATTAATGGAGGTGAAAAAAATGCTACTGGAAAATCGTATATATTCAAGTGGAAAAGATTTTCTCATTGGTGTTATTCAAAGAACCAGGATACTTTCAGGCCTTGGTTGCCTCTGGCTGTAGATTATTTGCAAGGACTATCCTCTGGCCTCTGTTCTTCTGTCAAGAGTAATCTTTTGACCATTTCTGCTCATCTGTCCTTAGATTCTCCCTTTTCTTTCTGTTCTCAAGTGAAGCAGTTTTGGAAAGGGGTTTTAAATGTCCATCCACCTAGGAAATAGGTGGCATCTCCTTGTGATCTTAATTTTGCGTTGAAAAACTAATGTCTTCCATTTGATCCAGCCTGTCAGGCTGACTTGAGGTTCTAAACATGGAAAACTGAGCTGCTCCTTGCTTTGAGTTCTGCAAAAAAGAAAAATATATAAGTTAGACAATCTTACGGTGTGTTAACCCCTACCTTATTTTTTCACAAGGACAAGGTTCCCTTGAGAACTAATCCTCCTATATTTAAATTTGCTTCAGAGTTTGAAAAATGTTTGGTTTCCCTGTATTCTTCCCAAAACCTAAAAATGAGAGAGAAAATATGTATTTTGGATATCCACAGTCAACTCAAGATAATACTTGGACAGAACATTATCCTTCAGGAAAGTTGAGAAGTTGTTCTACTATAAAGGTAAAAACAAAGGACAAGCATCGTCAATGCATACGATTTCCAGATGGCTGTCTCATGTTTTTTTTTTGTATTATGCTCACAGTAACAAACCACTTCCAGACAGGGTCTGGGCCCACTCTACTGGGGGGTTTGACTTTTGTACCTTTCTTGAACAGGACAGACCCAAAGTATTATAGAGGCAACAACTTGGTCCTTTGTGCTTACTTTCACAAAACACCAGGTCCACATTGCTTTGCTAGGGCTAGGATATCCTGGATTATAGAATTCCTTCCTCCTCTGTAGTTATTCCTTCACTATGGTAGTCTACCCAAATATCTTAGGCAATAGCAACAGTGATCTAAATGTTGATCATGCTACAGTTGTGCAAGAAAAATTATCATAATAGCAGATGTTTTTATAGATCACTGTTGAAGTAGCTATTCCCTCCATCCAATTCCCCTTGACTGCTCTTTTTAGAGGTATTGCAAGGATTTTATTTATTTTATCTAGCATTTGTTTACTGGGAAAGTCCGACTGGACATGTGTCCTTTTTCAGTGGAGGCCTGGGGAGAAAAGCTCCACATTGAACTTACAGAAATAACTAGTTCAGCAGTATACATAGTACAACAAGTAAAATCCTAGCTTAGACCAAGTTAGATAATACTTAAGTTTAAACAGTTGCTAGAGAATCACAAAATTAAACAGATAAGTATAAAGAACATATAGTTTGTTCTTGTGTAAATAGAAACCAAGTGACATTCTGTAACTTCAAATATCTTCAAATAGGTTGCAAGGAGAAGTCAAATTATTTCCACACCTCAGTGTTGTAATACTACCAATAAGTGTTTGTTTGCATTGAGGCATGTATAGTTAGAATAGACAGAGGGAAATAATGTAGTCAAGTTTCCTATAGAATACACAGAAATAGTTGTTGTGGTTTGTAGGTGAAGCAAGATACTAGCAAGGTCAGAGAGAGCTGTTAGGATTAGAGCAAGGACAGAGCCATTTGTTGAGTAAGTGGGTTTTTAGTGTTGCTTTAAACTGGGTTAGCGATATAACAGTTGTAATGTTATCTGATAATTCATTCCAGATTTTTCCTACATAACTTGATGATGTGGAGATATATATATGCTCTTGTATGTATAGTTGCATTGTTTCTTGTGTGGTTGTTCCTTTCCTGGCAAGTTTCCTTACAGGACTATACCCACCTTTCTTGGGGCTAGAAGGTTCTGAAAGTTTTGGTGCCCAGTCTGTCTTTTATATGGCTGTGCTCGAGCCACTGTAGTTTGGGCATATGAAAAGTGCCCTAAAGCTTTGAAAGCTGGCTAGTGATTGTATCCTTGGCAAGGCTGTAACCTAATAGCTTAGGCTACTTGTGACCGTGATCTATTATGTTTACTTACACAACTGTATTATACAACTATATTTTCTGTTAATGATGTCAGATGTTTGCCTGCCCTCCATAAAACAACACTGGTTCATATCTATCAACTTTGGTAAAAACTTTGCCATTTTCTTAGCTGGTATAGAGGCAGACAACTTATAATCATTATTTACAACAACTCAACCCAAACCTAAGCTCAAACCCAAGCAAAATTAAGTGCAAGAATTCTGTCCAAAAGCAAGTGACCAGAATTACCCAATGTACTAAATTCCTTCTAGGAGATGTACACCCTAATCCTGGCTCTACGTATCACAATGAATACAAAGATAATTCTCTCCCATATACTTCTCTAACCCAACAACCAATCCCCAACCCTAGTGATCTAATTCTTTGTAATCCTTATATTAGATGATACTGTAAATTAATTAAATACAAGTTTTCTAAATATCCTAAATAGCTTTGCACCTTCTAGAAGGATGATAAAACAAATAATGCAGTATGGCTGTCCAAAAAGATTATAATGTTAATGCAAGATAGAGAAGAAGCATGAAAAGAATGGCAAAAATATAAAACTGTAGAATCTTGAAAACTTCAGAATGCCTTGCATTTCTACTAAAAAGCAAATAAATGAGAGAAAAGCTATACTATAATAACTTTGAGAACAAACAAACAACCCTAAAAAATGTTGGATATCCATTAAAGAAATCTTGTATCCCAGCCAAAAATTCAACCGAAACTCTTTCCCGGTAACTCACCACTTGAATCTGCAATACAGGCTAGCTGTTATTTTATAGATAGTATGGGTCCCTATTAAATTGCAGAACGTTTCAAAGTTCGAATGTCATATGGTCGACACCATATGATCGAACTTTGTAAAGTTCGAAGGTGAAAGGCAATGGCTCTGTACGCACAGAATGGGAAAATTTCCCTTTTCTGCACTGAAGTGTGATCTCGGAGTTGGTATATTTAAGTGGGGGGGGGGTGCAGGGGGGCTTGCCCCTGCTCAGAGCATTAAGGCAAGTTTTTTTTTTTTAATTTATTATATATTCGAGGTTTCAAGTTTCGCTCATATGTTGAACATATGAGGTTCGAAATTTTGAAGCTTCGAATATATGATATAGACCCGATAGTATAGCATCTCTAACCCAGGGTTCCTCAGCATCTAATCATTATTTTAGCTAGTGTAGACATAACAGTTTATAATCATGGTTTAAATTTGAAATGGGTTTATATGAAGCCGGGTCTGAAGGGTCTTTGCAGCCAAATATCACCACATCCACTTTCAAACCTGTGCCCACATCCTATATAAAACTATTTTTAACGGAAGTAAACTGTACTCTTCTTCAGCTGATGACCTTCCAAGTGCCTAAAAATAGCAACAAATAGCATTGCCTATCCCATCTAAATCCTTCTAAATAGGTCAATCCAGGAATCTTGTGTTCCTAGTCTCTAGGAAAAGTCACACATCTTCCCTCTGCACAAAGGAGGAAATTTGACGGACAATAACTTTAGACCTATAGCAATTGTATCTCCCCTTGCTAAAATACTTGAAAAATGTATTCAAAAACAATTACTAGACTATCTTCTGCAGGAAGAATTACTATCCCCTACACAATATGGTTTCCGTCCTTCCCATAGTACTAACTGCCTTTCTAACCTATACAGATACTGTCAATAAAGCTAGAGATAACTGTAAACTAGTCTCTTCCTTATTTCTAGACTTGTCTAAAGCCTTAAGCCTTCAACGCAGTTTGTCACAGCAAACTTCTACTTGAAATGTCCTCACTAGGTCTCTCTCAGCCTTCTGCAGTTCAGAAGCTGCTTGTCCAATAGGTATCAGTCAGAAAAATGGCACTCCATGCTCTCTCCATGCTCTCTCCTTACCTCTCAGAAACCACCGGTGTGCCACAAGGCTCTATCCTTGGCCCCATCCTCTCTAACGTTTTCACCAACACCCTCTATACATCCACACAACATACCACCCTAATAAAATACAGATGATTCCAATCACATATGCCCATCTGACAACATAGTACATCTCCAAAAAATTACTCGGGAAGCTTTAGCAGCCGCTGAAACAGTGTCATAACTCGCAACTCATGCTCAACCCAAAAAAGACTAAACTATTACTATTTTCCTTAAATCTGTTTCATGAAAAAAACAAGTCCTCTGTCTTGATACAACCATTGAAGTCTGTTTTCATAGCAAATTATTAGGGGGTGATAGTGGGTGATCTTACATTTAACCTGCATATACATAATTGCATAAGAAAAACTCATCAAAAACTAGGGATGCTTTACAGAGCCAAAATTGTTCTCATTTATGCAACTAAAAATATACTTGCCACTACTTATCTCCTCCGAGAGGAGAGAACTTAGTAGCTCTAAGGGGAAAAACTGAAGAGCAGACTTTGACACGTTTAGAAGCTTACAAACAGTCCTGGATACAGCAAATCTGTATCTGGACTAAACTAGTTACAGGAAAGGCAGGAAACAAGCACAAATATGGGCTTTTAAACCAGAAAGTTAAAAGTGTTGGAAAAACTGCCCATATGGCCAATTGACTTACAATTTCTGGGCCAGAAACCACTCCTCTTGTGGTAGATAGGCTACCTAGTGCTTACCACTCCCACTGATAAGCTAGAAGGCTTTCCTCCAACACAGAAAGGCTTGGGGGGGCTCCGAAGCTTACAAGCAGTCCTGGATACAGCAAATCTTCTTCTGGACTAAACCAGTTGCAGGAAAAGCAGGAAACAAGCTTAGAATTTTGAATTTTTTTTTTTTGTAAAGTGGAACGGGAGGAAGAAGGAGCAGAAGATAATTCAAGGTTAAGAAGCTAAGTGGGTTGGCCTTCTCAAATGTTTTCTCTGTATTTGGTAGAATGAGCTAATGACACTAGACTAGGAGAAGTGTCCCAGATCAAATTTTACAGTAGGAGCAGGCAACTGCAAAGCCACCAAGTCTAAGAACAGGATACCAATCGGGAAGGCGGGTGGGAAACTAAACCAGTTATATGACACACTCCTTGGCAGGAAATCAGAACAAAAGCTAGCTGGACAAGATTTACCAACTGTGTGACAGTAAAAACCTTATTTATCAGGTCCTGTGAGGCAGATAATTTTAGTACAACCATGCAGATTAGTTCATAGCTATAAAATACAGCAAAAAGTGTGCAGCAGACGGTAAAAGTGCTATAAATATCTATAAGCAACAATTAGTAAAAATAAGCAAAAAAACAGGATATTTAAAGTTCTATATCACAGACCAGAGTTTTGCTCAATGCCCTTCCTCCGATTAGTTCTGTTCTCCAATTAAAAACATTTGCCAATGGAAAAAAATTGATTTCACTCAGTACACTGTCAGACATCTCATAATTAATTGCGTACACCTATTTGCTCCTTGTCACCAGATAAAAGCATATGATGGAAAAATAAACTGGTAATATCTTTGCAGTGCACAAAGGAAGAACCATCTTCATGGTTTGTCATTTTCCAAGCTTGTTTACTTAAAAAAAAAATATATATATATATATATATATATATATATATATATATATATATATATATATGGGAACACTTCACATACTCGAATTATTGAAATCCCGATTTTAATATGGTCGAGACCATATGATCGAGATTTTAATAAATCGAATGTGTGTAGTGTTTAGAAATAACACTTTACTTACCTTAATACATTACGTGCACACAGAGGCAACTATTGTTGCATGCCTTGTGTGTACGTAATGTTGTGTTTGTTTTGTGGTGTTGGCAGGAAGTAAAGAAATCTCCCGTTTTGCACTTCCGCATACAGCGCAAGACGGGAGGTTTCCCATCTCCCCACTATAGCGCGATCTTGGAGTTGGTATATTTAAGTAGGGGGAGTGTGGGGGGCACAGCCCCACATGAAGTGCAGGGGCAAAGCCTGCAAAAGCTTGTGTTTTTTTTTTTTGTTGTAATGGTTTCCCTTATATACTTTAACACCCCCAGCAGTCCAAATTAACAGCATTATAGTAACTTGCTTATTTGCAGTCATTCTTACCTTGTTACAGGGTGAAGCCAGGATACGCTACAGCTAAGAAAAAGTCCTTAGTATCAATAGTAGTCGCTGATAAAACTCCCTGCCTTGCTTTTAAATATAGAAAAGGCAGCTGTCTATTGTGCATATAGAACAAAGTGGTGAAACGCTGGACAGGTATATTGTATGAGGTACATTATTTGCATTATTAGGATTTACTATAAAGGAGGTGATACAGTAAGGATCAGAATTCTTTTGTGCCATTACTATTGAAAACAGTATGCTAGCTGAAAATGTCTCTCTGCTTTTTGATAAAAAGTCTTTCAGTGTTCCTTGAAAGGATTATGTTGCTAAAGGAAAGATGGTACTTAAAAAACAAAAAAAAAAAAAAAAGTCAGCTGTTCGCTTAATATGCATTATTGTAAAGATAAATGCTTGACTTTTCATAAATAAAACTAATAGACGAACGACTATTATGGAATAGGAAACAGGAGATATTGGTGAATTTAAATATGGATAGGTAATTAGAGCACTTGCATAGTAATTTGATTATCATTGGAGGAGGGTGAGTATGTAACCAACCTAGGACTTAAAACAGAACTGTCCAAAAAATATCCACATTGTGGGAATATAGGGCATTCAGTAAGAGACTACAAAATGCTACGTAGGAAATGTGGACATTATTTTGTGCTGATGGTTAAGTAATACAGAACATTAAGTTAGCACAGAAATTGATGAGGAAGATAATATATCAAAGATTATATATCGGTTACAGCAGAACAGTGTGCAAATCTGCATGTTAAGATGGATAAAGAAACTGAGTCTGTGGCATAATAAAATAAAAGGTCCAAATGTATATGATGTGTGTGAAACAGACTAACATGAAGGGAAAATTGAGGAAGCAGGAGATATACCACTGGTTGTAGGGCAAGAAAGAGTAAATTATTGCTACAACAAAAGAAGACTGCAGAAAAAGAAAATGGTAATGGAGTAATTGAAGTGAATGCTGTCCTTCTAATTTCATTCTTTATGCTAATAGTTGCACAGTTGTAGTGGAGTAGAAAGTAGATAACTTTGGAAAATGTACGATTCAATAAAAATCAAAAGGAACAGGTGGAAATATGGGGTGGGCAATAATGTAGAGTTTTGTACCAGAGTTATATTTGGGAGTGTCATTATTAAAAAAAAAAATGGTGACACAAAAATTTCTATACGTTATACTCTGTAGGCATGTAGTTTGTAATAGCATAGGAAAAGAGTAGTGGCACTATTTGTATTATATGCTTGTGCAGATATAAAGGATATAGTGCATATGTTTAAAAAATAAATGTGTCTTTGTTAAAACAGATATTGTAATAACTGGACAATTTAATTGTAATATGAAGGTATTAATAGGTAAAATCCAAGCTGCAAAGACTTGTACAAAACTGAAGAATGGTAGGATGGCAATAGTCAACCGATTTATACAAATGGAAGAGGTAAAATATAACCTGAAATAGATTCTATTACATGGAAGGACTGAAGGAAAGCAGTAGAGTTTTTCTCAGATTATAAAGCCATATATAGAATAGATGTAGGTGACAGTGATATAGATTAAAGAATATGGAAAAGGATCAAAAGTAGTACAAACAGAAGACTTTCAGAATGAAATGACGCACTTAAGACCATGTTACAATGTTTTATAACTCATTAACATAGTTTGTGGGTAGTTTTATAAGGAGAAATCTGATGATGTAATTCTTTATTCATTGCGTACTGTTGGGACCTCTATTCCGTCCTCTCAACTGATACGGCCGTTTCCCAGCTCGCACAAGCCAAAAACTCTCAGCTAAGAACCTGCCCACAATACCCCTCACCTAGATACTCCAGATCTCGTTAGCCGCGTTCTTAGTAAGACGTGTTAGCCATCTCTCGCAAAGCTAAGTAGTATTTTGTGGTTTTTGACAGTTTTTCTTCTGAATTTCAAAATTTTTAGTCAAGTTAGTCTTTTATCACTGTCGCCTATAACCTAGGCCTATTTCCTACCCTTTTTTTTTGGTAATTTATTTTTTCACCTCTTTTGACTGTCCCTCTCGCATGTCTTTGACAGGCCTCTTTTACTAGTGGTATTCCTTAACATAACTCCACTGGTATTTCTTCTTAAATTTTTTCTACAGGATAGCATTCTTTCCTTACCATGTCAGACAAACTAAGTTGGGTTTTAAACAGTGTGACTAGTGTGGACATAAGATGCCTAACTCAGATACACATGTTCTTTGTGTCTACTGTTTGTGCATGGATCATTTGAAAGCGGATTGTGACATTTGTGCTGGTTTTACTACTCTGACACTAGCAGAACTTAAGAATAAACTTATTTTAAAAGGTTTACTTAAGACACCTTTCTCGGAGGCTCTATCTGAGTCGGAGGTCTCACCTCCTCCTAAGACCGAAAAATATAAGGAAAACGGAGTCACTCAGTTCCTGCATCTCCGTCAGTTATGGAAATGAGTCGGCTTCATGCTTCACCGGCACCCTCAGTGCAGACCTCTTTGGCACCAAGATCTGTGTCCTCTCCCTCAGTGCCGACCATGGTATTCACTCTTAACTTGGTTCCAAACACCGCACCACTGACATAGGTGCCATCTTTAGCTCCTACATCGGCTTCGATGACTGTTCATGCCTCTGCTCCATCCCTGTCCACGGTGCCGACAGTTTCCTCGGCTCCATGTGCTCCGATGACTGTACATACCTCAGCACCACTTCCGTGCACGGTGCCGACAGTTTCCTCAGCTCCATGGTCTCCATTGACTGCACATGCCTTGGCACCATCCCCGGCCACGGTGCCGACAGTTTTTTTGGCTCCATCAGCTCCAAAATTTGATTACCTGCCAAGGAAAAGATATTCTCCTACTTATAAACTTTCTTGGGGCAGAGGTTTAGCCCCTTTCTAGAAAGACCTGATTCCCCTTCTGCAGCCTGTTTTATCTCCACTAGGAGTTTTTCTGAGCTAGACCTAGTGCGGGTTGTAGACCAGCTTCTGGTAGCTAGGGGGTTGCCCATTACAGCTAGACCTTCCGTTCCTCCTGGCTTGGAGTCTTTTATCTCATCTTCCCCTGCTTATCCTCCCCCAGCACCCGCTTCTGTACATACTGACTCGTCTCCAACAGCAGTGCCTCCCCTGTCGGCACCAAACACTCTTGCAGCACTGGCTACGATGGAGCAGATGCTTTCTCGGAGTGGTGCTTGGACTCTCTGTACCTTGGTACCTAACCCGGCTCCTATTTTCTCGCTGGCACCGTCTATGTCCACAGTTCCAACGGCTTCCAGTTCTCTCGTAAACCCTCAGCTGGAAGTGGGCTCGGGTGCACCTGCTGTACAGGTGATGGATAGGGCCCTTCACTCCGAAGGCTCACAACCAGCCCCTAGGACACCAGTATCAGAACCCCTGTGAAGGGAACCCCTTCTCCGGCGTCCTCCTCAGAAGATCCCACTGGAGAGCCACCCCAGAAGAAACGGTGCAAGAGGAAGCACCTTGACTCCATGGAGGAATCTATCACAGAAGACACTGATTGTGATGAAGGGGAAGGGTCCCCTTGTTCTCCCCAGATGACGTTTTATTCTGAGACATTCTCGAAATCCTCAAAGAGCGGGGGAAAGTCCTAAAACCCTTCTGAGGAATCAGTGTTTTTGCAGGCCTTCCTTGCCTGGCCATCAACTTCCTGGGTGACCCCACCAGCAGATGATCTTGTTAAACTAATTGTACAGCATGCCTGGAAGGCCCCAGACAAATATAGAACCTGTCCCCCAGAGGCCGGACAAAATTTTATCTACACCTGAAGACCAGCTCCACTGGTCCATGCAGCTGACAGTTGATACTATGGTTGTGGTGGCGGCCACCAAGAGGGAGCTGGCAGAAGATAGTTCCACTGTCCATCCTCCAAACAAGGAGTCCCGGACCATGGACAGACTATGGTAGCAGACCTATGCTTCAGCGACCTTTGCCATTCGGTCACTGAATTATCTAGCACACTTTACTCGCCTCCAAAGAGACCTAATGTATGAAATGTCTTCCTCTTTGGTGGGGGGTACTGCCTGATGTGAGGTGCGTGACACTGTCAACTTGCAGCTAGCTACCCTTGAATCCATCTCTAACTCCTCAATGCGTTTTTTATCTCACGCCTCCCGGGGGCAGCTCAAGCTGCCGCATCTGGTGTTGTCATGACACGTAATGCTTGAATGTGATTGTGTGATTTCGCAGACCCCTTTAAATCTTCCATTAACGCTCCTATCGACGAGATTGCACTTTTTGGACCCAAGGTACGTGACACACTTGAACATAGTGAGAAAGATGGAAAAACATTGTCTGCTCTGGGCATACGCTTTTCAAACCCCCAGAGGCCCTACTCCAGGAACCAGAAGGGGGAGAAGATATGGTTCAGGAAATCCTAAGGATCCTTTCATGACACTTGTGGTGAACAATCCCCCCCAGGGCAGAGGGGGCAATTCATATGGAAGATGCCCCTTTCGGGGTAGAGTGGGTCTGCATAACCAGGGAGCTAGAGATTATTTCTCCAGCAGACCCTACCAGCGCTCCAGAGCAGCTGCCCAATTGCTTTCCTCCTGGAAGCAGTCGGGGGTCGTTTCTCTCTGCATCTACCAGCTTGGCATCTTATAACTACCAATGTTTGGGTGCAGAGAATAATATCCAGAGGCTACCAAATACCTTTCGACCTAACTCCTAGACCCATCAAGTGAATCCCCGATGTACCGCCCAATCAAAGGAAATTAGAAGCCTTAGAAATAGAAAACCTGTTAAGAACAAGAGTCATCCAACCAGTCCCACCAGAACAGACAGGATCCGGGTTTTACTCGAGGTTCTTTTTAGTCCCAAAAAAGACGGGATTGGAGACCAATCCTGGATCTCAGCCTACTGAACAAATTTGTCAAACATCAAAAATTCCGGATGGTCACAGTAGAGAACATTCTTCCCTTCTTAGGGAGGGGACAATTGGATGTGTTCTATAGACCTACACGATGCGTACTACCACATAAAGATGGATCACCACTCCTGGAGGTTTCTCCGCTTACAGTTGGTAGCCAATCACTACCAGTTCAGGGCACTGCCATTCGGTCTCTCAACAGCCCCCCCGAGTGTTCACCAAATGTATGGCAGTTGTGGTAGCCCATCTTCAACAACAAGGATTGCAGGTGGTTCCCTATCTAGACGGCTGGCTCCTTACCACTCCAACCAGGAATCTCCTAGTCCGCAGCCTCTCTTACACTCAAGATCTCACTGTCCGCTTGGGGATTACAATCAGCAAAGACAAATCTCAAATGTCTCCAATGAAGACACTGGAATTTATTGGAGCGGTCTTCAACACAACATCCTGTCAAGCTTCTCTCCCCCATCACAGGTTCTTGAAAATAAGACACCAAATTCAAGACCTTCTTCACACGTTTGTATCAGCACGTCTTGTACTGCAACTCTTGGGCTCCATGGCAGCTGCTATTACTTGGTACCACTGGCGAGACTGCACATGAGAATCCTGCAGTGGCTCCTTTTCGCACAATGATAGTTTTTAACCCACCCACTCAACCACATGATACGCCTTACAAACCATTGCAAGGAGGAAATGCTATGGTGGATGGAGCCACAAAAGAATCTTTGGTGTCGACCATTCTGTCTTCCCCAACCCACGACCACGGACGCTTCACTGTTAGGGTGGGGGAGGGGGCATTTCTAGAGAAAGACTGTCCAAGGTACCTGGACTCCCCTCGAGGCCAACTTACACATAAATGTCCTGGAACTGAGGGCAGTTCTCTTAGCGTTGCAAGCGTTCCATGCATCCCTGCCTTCAGGGACAATTGCAATTCAGTCAGACATGTCAGTCATCTGGTATATCAACAAGAAAGGCAGAACCGGATCTTACCCCCTGTGTCAGGAAGCCATGAGGATTTGGCACTGGGCGATAGCTTCCAATCGCTTTCTTATAGCAACGCACATTCCCGGGAGTTCCAACTTTATTGCAGACAATCTGAGCAGGAACATCCTGATGCCTCACGAATGATCCCGCAATCCTGTAATAGCAGCTCGGATCTTCCAACATTGGGGCAAGCCTGGCTGTGACCTGTTCGTTTCCCCCCCTGAATTAGAAATGCAGGAGCTATTTTGCCTTGATTCCCCCCTCTGGGAGAACCACAGAGGGATGCTCTAACGCACGATTGGCCCCCGGGTCTTCTGTATGCCTTTCCCCCTCATTCCAAAATTTCTCCAGAAAGCTCAGAGGTTGAAAAACAGTGATCCTCATTGCTCCCTACTGGCCACCTCAAGTCTGGTTCCTATGTCTATGGCCTCATCTGATTCACAGCCCATGGATCCTAGATCATTCCTAGGACCTGTTATCCCATCCTCAGGGATTGATTCATCCGAACCTGCAGTGTCTCAAGCTCACAGCCTGGTTCTTCCACTTCCAGTGATTGCCAGACTGCCGGACATCCCATCTCAAAATCTTCTTGCCTCTCACAAACCTTCCACTAGAAAGATTTATTCTAGTAAATGGACTAGGTTCTCTATTTGGGCCAAAGACCAGAACTTAGACCCTTTCTGTGTATGCCTATTCAAAAGATTCTGCAATACCTAACTACTCTCCTGCATGCAGAAGCCTCAACTTCAACGATCACTGTACATTTAGCAGCTATCCCCAATTTCCATAATGGTCTTGAAATTCTTCAATTATGTCACACCACCTATGTAAGACTTTCTTGAAGAGAGTATTGCATGTTAAACCTCCAGTCAAGCCTCCCTTAGATTCCTGGGACTTGACTCTGGTGCTTAAATCTCTTACAGGCTCTCCCTTTGAGCCCTTTGGTTCATGTGATTTGAAATTTTTGTCCTCCAAAACCATACTTCTAACAGCACTCACATAAGCGAGAAGAGTATCTGAGCTGCAGGCCTTGAGTGTCAGGAGTCCTTACTTGATCTTCCACACGGATAGTGTCTCCCCTTCGTACTGACCCTTCCTTCTTGCCCAAGGTCATTTCTGTTTTTTTTTTTCCATTAACCAATGTATTTACCTGCCAGTTTTCTTCCCAAGGCATTCTAAAAGAGGGGAGTACCTTTTGCATACTCTTGATGTGCACCAACAGCTTTGTTGTTATTTGGACAGGACTAAATCTTTCAGGAAAACAGACCAAATGTTTGTGGCCTTTGCAGGACCCAGATTGGGTAAACGTGTTTCAAAAGTGACTTTATCCTCTTGGCTTAGAAATGTCATTACCTTTATCTACCAACTGAATAAGCTACCCTTACCTTCCAGAATAAAGGCTCATTCTACCAGATCTATGGCTACCTCTGTAGCTTTTCATTCCAGAGCCTCTATGGATGATATATGTGCAGCAGCCACGTGGACAAGACCTCATACCTTCATATCTCATTACAAATTGGATTTGGCCTCCGGGGGATAAGCATCTTTTGGTTCTATGGTGCTCAGGAATATCCTTCCTTAGGGCCACCCAGGACTCAAGTAGCTGGGGACTCTGTCCTAACAGTAAGCAATGAATAAAGATTTACAACATCAGATAAAGAAGTTATGTCTTACCATAACATTCCATCTGTGTTGTAGATCTTTATTCATTCCTTACTTCTTGCCCTCCTTCCCCCTGCCTGGACTCCTGGTGGACTTTAGGTACTCCTGGTTAGGGTATTTGCTCAGACAGAGCCTCCTACTTTTTTTCCTATTACTACATCTTTTATCTAGGTCAGGCAAACTCAATCTGGAGTATCTAGGAGAGTGGCATTGTGGGTAGGTTCTTAGCTGAGAGGTTTTGTCTTGCACAAGCTGGGAAACGGCCGTTTCCATTTCTGAGGACGGAACAGAGATCCTTAACAGTAAGGAATGAATAAAGACCTACAACACAGATGGAACGTTATGGTAAGACATAACTTTTTTATAAAAAGGTTTATGTACCCTTCGTAATCTTTTCTCCTTCACTAAAGGAAAGAATATAAAAATGCATTAAATGGTGATGAAAAAGACTGTTGTAAAGGAAAGACAGAACCGGAACTGGGAAAGGGTGAAAGACAATATATGGGCAAATTTTGCAAGGAAAAACGTGGCCCCCTTCTTTATTAAAAATATTAACATGAAAAATGTCATGTTTTCTACAAAATGCTGCTTTTTTTTATGTGGGGGAAAAAAGTAG
>NC_056743.1:1071284852-1071389507 GCF_019279795.1 Protopterus annectens
CCCTCCCTATCAAGGATTGATATCGGAGTATAGACAAAGGGATTAAGCAGGGGGGTCTATAACCTGCAGCTGTGGGGCTGCATGTGGTTCTTCCATCCCTCTGCAGTGGCTCCCTGTAGCTTTGAAAAATAATGGACACTCTACCACACAGCACAGACACAATGAAAGCGATCGAGCAATGGACTTTAAGTATTGTTCTTATAAACTTGCTAGAATAACATGGTTTCTGTTAACATGAATTTTACACACACACACACACACACACACACACACACACACACACACACACACACAGTTACCTTTCAACTGTGAAGATTTTTCGCAGAATGTCCTGACTTTTGCCTCATATTTTTGGTCTGTTTCTTGTAAAATTATATTTTTCTGGCAAATCATTGAGGGCTGAAGTCAGAGAAAATAAGCAGACATTTGAGTTTCAGACCTCATACCCTTCAGAAAATTCATGCTAATATAAAATATGTTCTATCAACTTTCTAGGTTTATAAGAGCAGTATTTAAAAAGTGTCCATAGTTGTGGGCCTTTATGCCCCACTATTTATGGCTTTGTCCAGATTTCTTGTTCTAAGAGGTTAAGAGATATCTCACACACACACGCACACACATACACACACAGAGTGATCAAGCAATCCCGACAAAGGAACAAAAATAGGGACAGATTTTAAATATTGCTCTTATAAACTTAGTTCTTTTATATTTAGGGTAATTGTATACAAAACTTTTTATGCTGTGTTATCTTCATTTTAGTGGTCAAATAGGTTTTGTAGGATAATAACCATATATAAAACGTTTTACACTGTTATCCTCATTTTAGGGGTCAAATAGGTTTTGTGGCTCCTGATCAATTTTATTTGGTGGGAGAGGGGCCACAATGGCTCTTTTGATAGTGAAGGTTGCAGACCCCTGGGATAAAGGAATCCTAAATGAAAGACCTGCACTGGTTGAGTTTTTAGTTGAATCTAGAAAAGATGTTGCTGCTAAAAAGGATAATTAGTAGAGCATATAAATATTGCATGATATCTTTATGATCAGTCCAAAGCAGTCAGAAAAGATTGGGAAGAAAGGTTAGATATGCAGTTCACAAAGAAACAGTTGGTGGATGTGTATGGCTCCAAAATATGCAACAAAGTCTGGAAGATTTAGGATTTTTGCCTGGAACTGCTTGTGTAGATACTTGTATATCCCAAGCAGAAACCAGAGAATTTTTCCTCTGGTATATGGAAAATGTTGGAGGTGTGACAAGGAAGAAATAGGTAACTGGGAATATATGTTCTGGGAGTGTAATGAGTTGGCAGACTTCAGAATTTCCCTAGCGTACTCTGTCAGGAGCACTGGGCGAGCATATGGATGTAACTAAGTAAATGATTGATCTGATGTAGTCAATTTTTATTCATTCCTCAACAGCTGGTTCAGATCTGACTCTCAGATCCAGCTTGGTCACTTTTTACAGCTCGTGGATACTGGAAACTCTTGAGCTCCTCCATTACTAATAATGCTCTAGCTCTATCATACCTCCAGATCTCATTTGCCTCCTTTGCATACGGACATGGTTGCTATTAGCTGTCAAGCTTTAGAGTGATTTCTTAGGTTCATAGGTAGGTAATAGGCTATCGGCCCAAGGTCCTACTTAAGCCTAGCCAACAAGGTTCCCTGGCTTATGCCACCCAAGAAAGTTATTTTCCTGTGCCACTGTCACACAGAATTGATCCCTGGCGTGTATTTCCCATCCACTCAAGATTTTTCTTGAAGAGTGCTAATGAAGAACTTTGCGTGCCATAGATGGGTAGCCTGTTCCAGAGTATGGGAAGTCTCTGGGACAGGAATCTATCCCACCAGCATGTCCTGTTTATTGTGGTGACAAGGTTTAGGTCCCTAGAGTGTGTAGCTCGTCCAACAGCTCTGGGTTTGACATAGCTTTATATGTTAGGCAGAGATCACCTTGGAGTAGGCGATATGCTACGGAGTAAAGCTGGAGTTTTTTGAGGCGGTCAGTGTATGGCATTTGTTTGAGCCCAGTAATACTCTTTGTGAGGTACTTCTGTGGTCTTTCCAGCTGCTGCAGATGTCTTGTGAGGTACATTCCAAAAGGGGCTAATGAGAGTAGAGTAGAGGGAAGCAGTGACCTTTTTTTTCCTGGATGAGAGCCCTTTTATGATGATGTGTGCCATGTAGAAGGACTTCCTGACTACTGTAGCGATGTTACTATCAAAGGAGAGACTACTGTCCACCTGGGTCCCAAGATCTCTTATCACACATTCGGTGTGAAGTAGATTGCTGTCTCTATGTGGTAGTTCATGGGTACAGAGTTTTTAACCAAAGGGGATGGCAGTACACTTTTTGGCATTGAGCTTCTGACACCAGGCATCTGTCTCAGCGAGGCCCTTCTGTAGGATTTACACATCATTTGGGGACTTGACTATGGCTCCTAGTTTGCAGTCATTTGCAAACTTCGTTAGCCAGAGGCCTTCTGTGTTAGCCTGTACTTCAGAGAAGTAGATACCAAACAGGAGAAGGTCCCAGGACGGAACCCTGTTGTACTCCACTTGTCACTGCTTTTAGGTCAGATTTGGAGTCTGCAACTTTTACACTGTGGGTTCTGTCAGTGAGCCAGCTGGCAACCCATCTTGTGACATAGGGATTTATACCTAGTTTAGTGAGTTTAGCTATAATTCCAGAATGGGGGATGGTGTCGAAAGCCTTGGCGAGGTCAAGTTAGGCTGTGTGAACCACCTTACCCTCATCTACAGCTTTGGTGACTGCCTCAAAGAAGTCAATCAGGTTCTGGAGGCATGATCTGCCTTTCACAAACCCGAACTGGGTACGATCCAGAGTTTGGTGGTTACCAATGTCTTTATGAGTTCCATGATGATACGTTCCATGACTTTGCAGACCAGGCTCATCAGGCTAATAGGTTGATAGTTCCCAGGATCAGTGGTTGCTCCCCCTTTGTGGAGTGGGATAACTGTTGCTGTGCGCCATTCAGTGGGCGCACAGCATGATGTGAGGCTATTATTGAACATGGTGCTTAAGTGGGGAGCCAGTTTGTTCTGAAGTTTGTGTAAAACGCAGCTTGGGATGTTGTCCGGTCCCATGGATGCTGTGTTTTTGGCTTTAGAGTGTGCAGCTTTTACCTGCATAGTTGTGATTACTGGGACTCTGCATTCTTCCTGTATAGATATGGGCCCTTTAGGGGGTGGGGAGGGGGGGTAAAGTTAGCACTGAACTTATCTGCCAGGATGTTGGCAATATCAGTTGGTTCTGTAATTTTCATGCCGTTGTGCTGTAACTTAGAGCAGATCTGGGTGTTGCCATCGAGATTCTTGACATAGCTATAGAATCCTTTGTGCTTGTCCTTAGAATTAGTGGCGATTTTGTTTTCGTAGCTAGCTTTGGGGGATCTTATAAGGGATCTCAGCTTCTTACTGAGGCTGACCAGGGATCTCCTCCACTCATGGGATTTTACTCTCTTTTGGAGCAGTTTCTTTCTTCTGTTGTACAGTTTGTTTATGGCAGGGGACCACCAGATTGGCTTCTTTTTTTTGGAGGATAGCATCTTGGTTCTGTTTGGGATAGCATGATGCATGCACTCGTGTAAGTGCTTCTAGAGTGCATTTGTGTAGGATTCAGTAGTTGTAACTGTATTGTCCATCTGCATTGCTGTCATGAAGTTCACCACTTCTGTCTTAAGAAGCATGAAGTTGGCTTTGGAGAATTTTTTTTACCATGGTTTCCTTAATGGGAGGCTGGGAGAGGGTGTGGATATCAAGGGTGATTAGCTTGTGGTCGGATTGGACTAGGTCTAGGATATTGTTGCCTCTGGTGGGGGTGTGGATAAGTTGATCCAGGGCATTGGAGTTTATGAATTCCAGAAAGCGTTGAGCTAAGGAGTTGGTACACGAGTAGTTTTCCCAGTTAATGGTGGAGTAGTTGAACTCGCCCATTATTAGGTTGTTTGGTTGAACCCTAATATTTTCCAGTACATCAAGAAAAGAGAAGTGTCAGATAAGTAAACACATGATCTCTATCTTTATCCCTTTTTTATTCATAGCTGTTTTATTCCTCCTTATCCCACACTTACATGGTGGAAATTAAATTACCATTATTGGTAATTCCTCCATTTCTTTTCATTTCACCTACACATTTATGGTAACTTCTTTAATTATCATTGTTGGTAATTTTTCCTTTCCTCATTTTCAAAAAAAAATTATTTATTAGTATTAAACAGTTTTTCTAGCATGGTTGAAAAACCTTTGGGGTTTAAAAAGTGCAAAGATTGTGGGCATAAGATCCCTCTATCCAGAGGCTCATGATTCTTGTGTTTATTGTTTAGACCTGGCACACTTAAAGGTGTCGTGCAATATTTGTAAAGCTTTCAGTCTGCGGGCCTTAACTAATTGGAAAAATAAGCTGATTTTGAAAGGTCTTCTGCCTACAACATTTTCTAAATCTTCCTCTGGAGCCCAAACCCCCAAACCAGACAAAAAGGAGTCCATAAAGTCACCATTGAACCCTTCCAGATCCTCTAATCTGTCTTCTGATCTGACCATGGAGCCAGCCCACAAAATTTCAAAATGGTAGGATCCAAATACTAAATCCTCAGATCCATCTGTCTCTGATGCCCAATCTACTTCATTGGATCTGATACTTTCTGAGCCAAAACAGCTCTCTTGGACCTAGTATGCATCCTAAAAAATGAAAAGACCAATGGTTAGACCACAGCTGAAGATAAAAATAGAATAATCCACGTCAGGAAATAAATCACTTGCAGCTTCACAGTAGTGCCCTTTATAAAACCAAAAGTTGTAACTGAGATGTAGTAGTCAAGGTAGGAAACGGTTCACTTGCAGTTTCACACCACTTTATTAAACAAGAGTAAGCGCTTTTGCGATCTAAGTCAGCTGATCGCTTCTTCAGACTCATAAAAACAGTTAAAACATTGGTATTTAAAATATGGTTCAACCAATGAAAACACATATAGAACTATAACATAGACTAATTAAAATTGCGTACATCAGTTCATTAATTTGCCTTATATTCTGCATAAGATGAAATAAAATATACATATAACAGACACATTTTATGTAATAATCCATATTACTTAATGTTTTAGTGGTCTGGATTTTAAAAAAGGTTTCAAGGAAACAGCATTGTTCAATCCAGGAGACCTATCTGCTTGAAGTAGTAAAATCCATCTTTGTTCGGCTTCCTCTGCCTTATTCCTTATATCACCTCCCCTCTTACTTTTATTTATTATTTCTAAAACCATGAAATTAAAAATGTTTCCCTCTTCTTCCACATGTTTTGCTAAAGCACTTGTGTCTTTTTTATTTCTTATATCTCTAAGGTGTTCAAGGATACGTTCCTTTAGACACCTATTGGATGTCATTCAAGAATGCAACTGCAGTCCTTACATATGGGTTGTCCTGCCTCAGGCAGCCCTTGGTCGGCCGGATTCCAAAGTCTGGGTCCGGCGTCGGCTGAGTTGCCTCCTCCCCGACGTCAGAGCGGCTGGGGTATAAAAGCATCAGCCGACGCCATCTTCTTCAGTCTTTCCTGCCGCGCGGTGCCCGAAGCAGAAGCAAGTTCGCAAGTGCCAGTCGGTCAGCTCCTGTATTTTACATATCTGAAGTCATCAAAAAGCCAAGTACCCCATTGGGGAACCTTTTCTTGCCTCAGCCGATGTCAGAAAAAACTGAAAAAGTTAATAACTGTTTGTCTTGTGGTAAACAAATACCTCATAAGGACTTCCATTCTTACTGCCTTCCCTGCCTTGGCCCAGACCACGACTTCTCGGCCTGTGCTGCCTGTGCTTGCTTCAATAAGCGCACTCTCAGGCGCCGGGCAGAGTTTGCTGAAGACTTTTGTGGCGAAAAATTCTCTTATACCATGCCGTCGGAACAACCGACGCCACATATTTCCAAAAAAACGGAAAGACCGGGACCGACATTCTCGGCCCGCGACTTCCACCGACACCACGCCAAAAACTACCGCGAGTGCATCGGTCTCTTCTGAGGTGGTTTTTCCACCGCTCCAGACTGACGACACCGCTTTACCGATCACTTCGGCCCCGGAGCCTACGCCGGTGCCGGTTGTTGATTTTCCACCAGAAACCGAAGCCCAAGATTTGCCTGAGACCATACCAGTGGACAAGGTTATTCCAGCACGTGGGGTGGCTAGGCCCCCTATGTCTATGTCTATCAAGGCCTACACACGTGCTAAGACTTCCAGCCAGGCTAAGTCTCACCCTCCTAAACCTTTGCCTCAGCCCACTACTGATAAACAAATCATGACTTTAGCTGCAGATCTAATTTCCTTAATCAGAGGCTCCCAGGCCCATCCTGACAGAGGTTCTCAGCCACCTTCAGACAAAAGGCCCAGGGTTGAGCATACAGACACCCTTTCTTCTGATGAAGCCTCTGGTGACTGATCACTCAGATACCCAGGAAGAGTCCTTCCAGGCCTACGAGGATTCTGATGCGGAGGAATCTATTCCTTCTGCCTCTCCTCCTGAGGATATTTCCTTTGGGGAAATTCTCCACTCCATGAGAGAGCATTTTCAGTGGCAAGGCCAGGAATTCTCCGACTCCAGGAAACTGCTTCGTACCTTCCTTAAGCTTCCCCAACTCAGGCCTTTAGCTATTCCCCCAGTGTTAGATGTACTGGATGATGTGTACTCAGATTCGAGTGCTTCTCCTGATTCTCTCCCCCCTGCTCCTGTCAAGCCAGACAGATACTACAGGGTTCCTGAAACTCATAAACATTTCTTTAAGGCCCATTCTGTTGATCTAGAAACAATTTCCCAGGGGCCCAAAGGGGTGGCCACATCCACGGCCAAAAATCCTTTGCCCTCAGACAGGGAAGCTAGGTCCCTGGAGAGGTGGGGCAAAAAAGTTTATACCTCAACCACACTTGCCATGAGGGCCCTTAATTGCCTTTTTCATATGTTTCAGTATCAGGATTTCTTGATGGATGATTTGCAGAAAAAGTTAGCCTCTCCTGAGCCTTTAGATAGAAAGGCCTTGCAGGATTTGGTTCATAATACTCAGCAGGTTAGCAATCATTTTCTTCAGTGTGGTTATGATGCATTGGAAGCTTCATGTAGGGCAGCTATGACAAGGGCCGTCATACGTAGACATGCATGGTTGAAAGAACAGGCATTGCCAGATCATGTTAAAGTAAAGCTTCTAGATGCACCTCTGGAAAAACACAAGCTATTTGGTGCTAATGCTCAGGATGTGTTGAAATCAATTGAGGAAAAGGCTAAATCAGTGCAAACAGTCAAAGATTTCCTCCAGGTTCAGCCACCAAGGTTCAGCAGGAATTGGCCTTCTAAGAATTGGTCCTTTCCAGACACTGACAAGTTTCAAAGGGGAAAAAGCAGGCATGCCCGAGGGAGAGGGCAATACAGAGGCTCCTACAGGGGACGCCAATGGCAACCGACTAATCAGAGAGGTGGCGCAGGGACTTCTGCTCCACAGGGACAATCACAATGACTTGATTTTCTCACCGCCGACCAAGGCTCAAAGAGAAGCACCTTTAGGCGGAAAATTATCTTTATTTTCAAAAAATTGGCACATTTTAACAAAGTACAAATGGATTCTGGACATAATAGACCAAGGCTACAGGTTCCACTTCCATACTTTACCAACAAGACAAGGCATGCCCAAACTGCCACAAAATCAAAGGGCAGAGGCATTAGTACAAGTTTCAAAGCTGATAAAAATCAAAGCAATAGAAAAGGTACCTCCTCAGGAACAAGGCCAGGGATTTTACTCAAGACTGTTCCTTTTTCCAAGAAAAGAAAAGCAATGGAGACCTATACTGGACTTGTCCGCTCTAAACACTTTTCTCATTGTACCAAAATTCAAAATGCTGACACTCCAGCAACTCCTTCCCATGCTGGGCAAGGGGTCTTGGCTGGTTACTCTGGACCTCAAGGAGGCATACCTGCATGTCCCAATCAGACACAGTTGCAGAAGATACCTCAGATTTCTTGCAGGGTCAGAGCATTATCAATTCTCAGCATTGCCTTTTGGCTTATCTACTGCACCCAGAGTATTCACGAAATGCCTGGCATCAGTAGTTGCACACTGCAGACTCCAGGGGATACAAATATACCCTTACCTGGACGACTGCCTTATACAAGCGGACAGCAAGCAAGCCTTGACAAAAAAACTTGAACTATGTCATTCACTTACTACAGGCTTTGGGATACACAGTCAAATTACAAAAATCAAGACTACTGCCATCCCAGCAATTAATTTTTCTAGGAGCCAAACTAGACACAGAATCACAAATGGCTTACCTCACAGAAGAAAAGCAAGAACAATTACCACATTACTTCAAAAGCCTAGCAAAGCTCACCCAGATGACTGCAAGGAAAATCCTGCAGGCCCTGGGTTTCATGGCATCTTGCATTCTACTGGTTCCACTGGCAAGATTACACATGAGAAAATTACAATGGTACCTAAAAAGTTTATGGACTCAACACAGCCACAACTTAGAAGCAATTATTCCACTCATCCCATGTCTACAAAGGGAATTTCTGTGGTGGGCCCAAGCAAGCCAGTTAAACAAAGGTATGCCTTTCATCAAACCTCAAACAAGCCAAACCATTACAACAGACGCCTCAGACCATGGATGGGGGGGCGCACATGGAGGGCAGATGCATTTAAGGGCAATGGACCCCACAGGAAGTGCATCTTCACATCAATCAAAAAGAGATGTTAGCAGTAATTCATGCAATCGGGGCCTTCGGAAAATATCTTCAACAAGGTCATCTGCTAATAAAGACAGACAACACCACTTATGTGGTACATAAACAGGGAGGTACTCATTCTTACCCCCTTTGCAGACTAACAATGACTCTTTGGGAAAAGTCCCTGAAACTGAACATACAGCTGCAATCCCAGTTTGTTCCGGGCAGGGACAATGTTCTGGCGGACAGTCTAAGCAGAAACATCCTGGACCTGCACGAATGGATGTTGCATCCAGACATTTTTGCACAAATAACTCTTGCATGGGGGAGGCCGGACATAGATCTCTTTGCCTCCCACCTCAATCATCATATGAAAAAATTCTGCTAGAGGACACACCATCCCCAAGCCTGGAGAATAGATGCTCTCTCCTTCAGCTGGAGCTCTCTAACAATCTATGCATTCCCACCTCTACCATTAATGACCAAGGTGTTACTGAAGATCAAAGCAGAGCAACCCAAAGGCATCTTAATAGCTCCAGATTGGCCAAGGCAGCACTGGTATCCATTACTAAGGAGCATAACTTGCACCAAGCCGTGGCCCCTGCCTCAATGGCCTCTACTCTTGACTCAGCACAATTACAGGACGGTTCACCCCAACCTGCAAACTCTGCAGCTGACAGCTTGGAGGGTTTCTTGATTTCTCCCCATATCTCTCTCTCCAAGGAAGTTCAACAGATATTACTGGAAGCACGCAGACCTTCTACCAGAAAGACTTATTCAGCCAAATGGAAGAGATTCAACATCTGGAATACCAACAAGGGACAGGATACATCAGTAATGAGCATCCCACAGATACTGGAATACTTGGCAGAAATGCTGCATAATGGACTTTCCTATTCCTCCATAAAAATACACGCTTCAGCAATTTCAGCAAAATACAACACTGATCCACCTGTGTTTTCACATCCTTTGCTAAGACAATTTCTAAGAGGGATAAAGAATATCAAACCTCCCAGAAAACCACCAGTACCTGCATGGGACCTCAACTTCATGTTAGAGAAACTAACTCTTCCTCCTTTTGAACCAGCAGCATCTTCAGAATTGCAATTTCTTTCCTGGAAAACAGTTTTCCTGTTGGCAATTACCTCAGCAAGAAGAGTTTCGGAGATACAGGCCCTCATGGCAGTACCTCCATTTCTCATTTTCCATCAGGACAGGGTTTCTTTAAGAACCAATCCTTCTTTTATGCCAAAAGTGATATCCAGGGTGTCTCTAAATCAAGCAATTCACCTGCCTACTTTATTCCCCAATCCTCAAAATAAAGGGGAAAGGCTGCTGCACACTTTGGACATACACAGACAACTACGCTACTACTTGGACAGAACAAAGGCCAACAGAAAGTCAGACCAACTTTTTGTAGCATACGCTCCTGCAGTGCAAGGAAAGGCAATTTCCAAACAATTTCAAAATGGATTGGACATTGCATCAGATTCTGTTATACTTTTCATGGAAAGGGTGTGCCAGCCAATATCAGGCAACACTCCACCAGAGCTACAGCCACCTCCACAGCCTTCCTAAGAGGGGTGGCTGCAAAGGACATTCTAGAAGCTGCTACATGGAGCTCCGTGCATACATTTTCCAAGCACTACAACCTGCCTTTATATTCCAGATCCCGAGCAGGCTTTGCTTCAGCAGTCCTGCAGGGCATTTTAGCTACACCATCCTTATCTTAGAGCCTACCACCCCCAGCTTGGCTATGGTATTCAACCCATATGTAAGGACTGCAGTTGCATTCTTGAAGGACATAGTACAGTTTTGTACCTACCATAAATGTAGATGTCCGATAGATATGCAACTGCAGTCAGGTTTTCCCTCCCTCCTACCCCTCTGTGTAGTGGGTCCACTTCCCTCCTTTTTATACTTAGCTGGGGATATCTGTTATGGTGCATCTGTTTATTGCTATTGTGTGTATCTGGACTTTTTTATCCAGTTCTAAATTTAGCCTTCCTTGGAGGGCACCTGGCATCTGGGGCAAGAAACACTGAAGAAGATGGCGTCGGCTGATGCTTTTATACCCCAGCCGCTCTGACGTCGGGGAGGAGGCGACATCAGCCGACGCCGGACCCAGACTTTGGAATCCGGCCGACCGAGGGCTGCCTGAGGCAGGACAACCCATATGTAAGGACTGCAGTTGCATATCTATCGGACATCTACATTTATGGTAGGTACAAAACTGTACTTTTTGCCTATATAAAAGGCATGACAGACAGTGCAGAAGCTGAAATAAACCAAATTTTGTGTTCTGCAGTCAGCATAAAAATCTATATCAATTATAAATCCTAGCTGCCATTCTAGGCCCCCTTCAGTTGCTTCCTCTTCCACTAGCCTGACAGAAGCAGATGTGGATAGAAAGATGAAGTTTCTCTCTGCACAGATTCAGTTGGAAGTTCTCTCAGCTTCTACTCCTTAGGGTCTGGAGACCTTTTCCAGTATTACTCCACCCATCTTGCCTTCTTCTCTGATCTGACCTTTTGGCTTTGGAGCCCTTGGATCTGAGTTTTCATGGACTGTCTGTATCTGATCTAAAGATTGTTGTGCCTTCTGCTCTGATACCTTCTGTGAGTGGACCAGCTCCAAGTGTGTCAGAGCTGAATGACGGAGCTGTAGCTTTGTCAGGTCTGTGTTGGCCAACTCCGAAGTTGGTGGAGCCATCTCTGACATCTGCCTCAGGTGGGCTACCTTCAGGTCAGAGGAAACCGACAGACCAGAAGCGTGTCTTCTCGGATCCATCAGCATGCTTCTTCCCAGAGCATTCTGCCTTTGAGGTGGTGGAGAGAGAATTCCCTGCTTCTAGAGGACGCACAATTCCACCCACCCCTTCAGATATTCCTTCTGAATCCCATATGCCTTTGTGCCTTGAGCCTCAACACTCTACTCCACAGGGACAGACAGCCCAAAGTCTCCAGTCTAACCAGCAAGGTATACTTGCATCTTCTGATACTTGTCAGACAAAGTCCCTAGGAAAAAGTGCAAGAGGAGGCACTTAAATTCCCCTCAAGAGTCAGTCTAGTTACCGATTTTGATGAGGGGGAAGGGTTCCCGAGATCACCACCTGATGACATCTCCTTTGGAAGCAGTCTGAAGATCCTCAAGCAGATAACCCTTCCCAAGGAGAATTGGTATTCCTGGAAGCCTTTGGGTCAGACCCATTTACCTCCTGGGTGACTACACCCACCAATAAGTTTATTTATTTGATCTCCAGGTGGGCGTGAAAGCAACCTGATGCTGCTGAGCCCATCCCCAAGAGACCAGGGAGGATGCTGGCACCACCAAAAGAAAGAAACTTCTGGAGCAAAGGAGTACCAGTAGATCCCATGGTCATAGCAACAGCCACAAAAAAGGAACTTGTGGAACAGAATTCATGTCTCCATACCCCTAACAGGGAGCCCAGGGCTTTGGACATATTTGGGAAGCGTGTATATGTTTCAGCAAACTTTGCACTCAGGATGCTGAATTATTTGGCTGACTTCACCAGACGTCAGAGGGATTTGATGAAAGAGCTTTCCAAATCCCACTTTGGGACCATTACTTCTGAGGCACACAGCTCTATTACCTCAGAGCTGGCTGCCCTACAGTTAATCTCAAATTCATCCATGAGGCTCATTTCACATGCAGCTTGAAGGTACCTCAGGTGTGGCAGGTTCAGGCATATGTTTTTCAACTCCTCAAAGAAGCTTCAATAGGAATCAATGAGGTGGGTGAAAAATGTGGTTCAGAATGTCCTGGAGTCCTTTCCATGATCCATGTGGAGAGAGTTCCCTCCCTGTCTGCCCATGGTGGAACTAACTGAAGGCGCCACCCGCACAGTAGAGGTGGCCCGCACAACCAAGGATCCAGAGATACTTTCTCTGACAGACCCTACCCAGCACACTGTGGAGGCAGTCAGGTGTCATCTATCCCTGCACCCGAGAGCCTGGCTAAACATTACAAAAGATACATGGGTACAGAGGATTATTTCCAGAGGTTACATAGTACCTTTTTCGCTGCCCCCATTCAACAGTAAACAAAATTCCCGATGTTCCACCCAGTCAGAGGAGAGCAGCTCTAGTAATAAAAAAGCTCCTAGAAGAGTCATCCAAGAGGTCCTCCCAGGCCACAAAGAGTCCAGAACTTACTCCAGATTCTTTTTAGTGCCAAAGAAGACGGGATTGAAGACCAATTTTGGATCTCAGCAATCTGAACAAATCTCTTCGGTATACAATGTTCCAGATGGTTGTGGTTGTCCATTTTGCCCTTCCTGCACAAGGACAACTGGATGTACTCAGTAGATTTTCAGGATGCGTACTATCACATAAAAATGAACAGACAATGCAGGAGATACCTACACTTTTGTCTGGAAGCCAGTCATTACCAGTTCAGAGCACTGCCTTTTAGACTCTCCACACCCCCCCTGTGTTTTCACCACATGCATGGCAGTAGTAACAGCTTACTTGAGAGTGCAGGGAATAGAGTTATTTCTGTACTTGGATGACTGGCTCATAACTGCTGTGACCAGGCATCTTCTGATAAAAGCATGAGAGTATGTACTCCAACTTTGCTCTCATCTAGGAATTACTATTAATCACAACAAATCTAATCTGGAACCATCTCTGACATTAGAGTTCATAGGGACCTTGTTCAATTTAGTATCAGTGACAGCCTCCCTTCCCTTACCAACAGTGAAAACTATTCAATTTCAAGTCAAAAAGATAATTTAGTATTCTTCTTTATCAACTCAATTGATTCTGCTTTTCTTGGGGGTCAGTGTCCACTGCAATGGTTCTGTTTCTGTTAGCAAGTTATATGACAATTATTTAATAAACTATAGCAACTCAGTGGTGCATTTTCTCCAGATCAGAATAACTTGCGCATGCAAAAAGTACCTCTTGTGGTGGATTCACTCAGATCAGGTATTACAAGGCAATCCTTTCATTTTTCAACCCAAAGCTATAGTGACCACAGACACTTCCTAAATTGGGTGGGGTGGGGCACTTATTGGGAAATACAATCCAAGACACCTGGTCCACTGAAGAGGCCGGCATGTATATCAGTTTCTTGGAAATGAGTCCAGTACTCCTAGTGTTGCAGGCTTTTCATGATTCTCTCTCTTCCGGGCTTGTTGGGATTCAGAGAGAAAATGTCACTGCTATGTTAAATCAACCAACTAGGAGGAACCAGATCTTACCCCCTGTGTCGAAAAGCTCTCATAGTGTGGCAGTGGGCGATCTCATCCAGTTGATTTCTGATAGCAACACACATTTTGGGGAAATCTAATGGGAAAGCAGACAAGTTGGGCAACTCTAGTTCATTGCTTCAGGAGTAGTCTCTCACATAAAAGTTGCAAAAAAGATATTCTGCCAATGGGGCCAACCTTGCTGCAACCTCTTTGCATCCTCCCTTAACAAGTGCACCAGGTTCTTTGCTGTGTTCCCCTCACCGAGGGAATCATTGAGAGCGACTCTCTTCCATGATTCACCCCCCAGTCTCCTTTATGCTTACCCCCCACACAACTCCTCTAATCCCAAAGTTTCTCCAGAAAGCATAATGATTGAAGAGCACAGTCATCCTCATTGCACCTTATTGGCCTTGTCAGATCTGGTTTCCCTTTCTTTGGCCTCATTTAGTTTGCCCATCATGCCTTTTGAATCCAATTCCAGGCCACCTGTCTCATCCAACAGGCATGATTCACCTGGGCATTTCAGGCATAAAGTTGATTACATGTTTTTTCACTTCCATTATACAACAACCCCCCCATTAATATTCAAAAACGTGCACGCTGATTGGTCAGCGTGCACATTGTAAATCCGAGTTATAGTAATGGAAAAAGGTCCGGTCGCCCAGACTTTTTCCATTACTATAACTCTTACAGCAACACTGTCTCGCTATGTTAAACGAGTTTAACATAGCGAGAAAGCTTTAAAAAAAGCAACGGAGATTCCCCTTTGCTTTTTTTAAAGCTGTCTCGCTATGTTAAACCCATTTAACATAGCAAAACAGTTTGTAAAAAGCAATGGAGATCTTGCTTTCTCTGTTGCTTTTTTCAAAACTCTCTCGCTATGTTAAATGGGTTTAACATAGCGAGACAGCTTTAAAATAAGCAACGGATGCCAGCTAGACACCGCAGTTCATTGATACAGTGGTATCTGAAATCTCTTTGGTCCCAAAATCAACACCCTTTATCTTTTCAAATCCCAGAGCGGAGTTTGCCAGAAGAGGAAACTTTTGGTGACCACAGATATCCTTAAATCCAGGTCTCCCCTTCTTCACTGGTCCAAAGCAGTCAGTCACTGCAGCCACTTCAGGCTTTGCTTGGGCAACAGTTGTAGTAGGGATAAAAGTGAGGGGATGTGGGACACAAAGGGCATGACACAAGCACATAAATATCAAGAAGATGCTTGCCTCAATCAATGTACTCAACTCTCTGAACCATCTTTGGACCCCATGACCTGTTCAAGTGGTTACAAACAATACCACAGTCATGTGGTATATCAAGCAAATGGGGACCATGTCATGCCTTCTTTGTAGACTAGCCTTCTTAGCTTGGGATATAGCTTCACAGCACAAACACAGCCTGCAGACATCCTACATTTTATCATGCAAAATTGTGTGGCAGACAAGCTGAGTAGGATAGGGCAGACCCTTACAAATGGAAATAAGATCAGTGGGCTTCCAAGATATGATCCATCTGTGCGGAGATCCTCAAGTAGACCTCTTTGCCTCCTGTCTGAACAATCACTTGGCAGTATTCTGTTCCAGGACTCCATGTAAGAAGGCCTGAAAGTCATATGCATTTTCTTTTGTTTGCACAAGAAAGTTCCTATATGCTTTTCCACCAGTTTCCCTAATATCCAGTGCACTTCAGAATGAATTCCCCAAGAACAATGTGGTTACTCCCTTCTGGCCCAGGCAACCATGGCTCCCCCTTTTTTTAGAAATGGTCAAGGGGAGGTTACCACAAGCTTCCTTACAGCCTGGATCTACACACACAAGAACAGGGATGTTTGATGGCACCCCTATATCAAGATTTAATTATGCCAAGGTCAGAGGAAGATTAGGCTCAATATCCAATAGTTAAGATAGGATGAGATATAAATAGTGAAGTGTAATCAATCTTTGGGGATGTCTCCAGGAACAGATTTTTTTTTTTGGAAGTTAGGAGGGAAGAAAATGATAACATCTGGAAGATTTTGTTTAATAGTATTTTAAAAGGAGAGGAAGCACCAACTTCTTGGAAGATTCATCAGACCTAGCTTCATATAGACTTGTTTTACTTTTAAGCCATGATTAAATGTCTATACTATCAAAAAGAATGGCAAAGGTGTTGCCAAAATTGATACATATTTGATCAGTGTGGTTTTCTGGAAGTGAAGCAAACATTTTACAACAATAATAAAAGAATGATGGTCCAGATGGAAGCAGAATGTAAGAAGATACCACTGTTCTTGTTGAGTCCTGATGCAGAGAAAGCATTTGACAGAGTGACCTGGGATTTTATTAGTGGGCAATGGGAGGAATTCCCTGATACAGTAGTAAGTTTAATTAGGAGGATATATGGACGGCTCGGGGGGCAAGAATTAAAGTGGGGAGAGCTCCTCTCTGATAAGTTATGTCTGAGCAAGAAACCAGGAGGGAGTGTCCTCTTTCCCCTTTATTTACTTTGATTTAGAGCCATTGGAAAGGAAAATAATGAAATCAGAAATTCAAGAATATAATTGGTATGGTAAGCAAGAAAAATTGGCTTTATTTACAGATATTTTGTACTTGATTAATCCAGAAGGGAACATCTCCATGAAACTGTCTGTGTTTCTCAACAAATCTTTTCTGGATATAAAATTAATGAAATAAAACCATGATTATAGCTGTAAATTTTGTACCCACAAATTAGTTCAGGAATGCCCAAATGTATGGGAACACAGTAAAGGGAAGTATTTAGAAGTTTGGAATAAAAGGCTTCCGTTATGGTAGCCAAGGATATGTGGAAGAAAACTAAACAAACGATGATGCAAAAACTGAAAGCTCTTGTTTATTGATGTGAATAGTAAGATAGCAGCAATGAAAAATGTTTTTAATCCCTTTAGCTTTATATACACATCAAGCCTGTTTTTATCAACCAGAGGAGAAGCTGTGGGCAGTAAACTTGAATGAATTTATCTGCGAGGCGAAGAGACAGGAAGTTAACTGGGATAAGCTGATTTTCCTAACAGTTTGAGGTAGTTTAGGATTATGTGATCTGAAGGGCTGTTTTAGAGCTATGCAGTTGAGGCTTGTGTGTAAGATAAGCAGAAGATTATAATTCAAACTGGAAAGCCATGATGATGAAGACGGGGGGGGGGGGTTCAAGAAATGAGTGCGATTTTGGATGCAGATCCTTAAGGAGAATAGTAACCTTCCAGAATATTTTATTCATAAAGTTGGTGAAAGTATTCTAAGAACTAAGCTAACTGTGGGAATGGATAAAGTAGGTTTTGGTAATAGGAAAGACTGCAAGCATGGTTACAGAAAACAGGCATGAGGGGGTTGGATTTTAATAGAGAAAAATTACAAAGGAATCAAGATTTTTGGAGCAAATGAGTGGAGAGGAAAAGGCAATACAGTGGAATGAGACCAAGAAAAAGAAATTTGCACTGCAGGATAGAGACTGCCTTCCCTACCAAGGATTGTTATCAGAGTATAGACAAAGGGACAGGGATGGGGGATTCCTAAGTGGAAGACCTGCTCTTGTAGAGTTTTTACATCAAATCCAGAGCAGCAGCTGCAGTTAGATATTTTGTAGTGTATATAAAATATTGCACAATAAGAATCAATCAAGAGAGGTTAGAAAAGATTGGGAAGAGATTGAAAATGCAGTTTACAAGGGAACAATGGGAGGACATATGTATGGCTCCCAAGTATGCGAAGTACAGACGTTTTAGGATTTTTGCTTGGAAGTATTTGCATGGATGTTTTGTACATCAAGCAGACTTTAAAGATTTTTTTCTTCAGGTAATTAGCAAATGTTGGAGGTGTGATATGGAAGGAGTTAACTGTGAACATGTTTTGGGGAGTGTAATGGGATTTGATGTTGTTTCAATCATTCCTCAACTGATGGATCTCAGTTCCAACATTGGTTCCAACTTTGCTGCTTTTACCAGACTCATGGGGCCAACTCTCAGGCTCGTCACTTTACCCATAATGCCCCACTCTGCTGTTATACCTCAGATCTTATTTGCCTCCACATCATTTGGAAGCAGATTTCTGCTCTAGAGCTACAAAGATTAATGGTTTTATATCATTTGCTTTCCTCTTCCTTTTCCCTTTAAACAGAACTTGCTGGACTTTACTTTTTTCTGCCTTTCTTGTCCAGTCTTTCTACCCATGGCAGGGTACTGTCCCACATACCATTGTTGGTATTCTTTCCTTCTCATTCTGTCTACCCAATTTGGAGCATCTTTTAAATACAATTGCTGGTGTTTTTTCCTTCCCAAAGAAAGTCTCTCACCTTTGTGTCTTAGGAGGAATAAATTAGTTTTGTCTATGTGGCTGACAAGCCTAAAGGCTTTAAAAACTGCATTTTCTGTGGGTATAAGATCCCAATCTCTGATGCCCACAAGGAGTGTTTGTATTGTTTGGGTGCTGCTCACCTAGAAATGCAGTGTTCTGTTTGTTCCGTGTTCAACTTCTGTGCTTTGTGACAGACGAAATAAGTTGATTTTGAAAGGTTTGCTACCTTATACCATTGTTTCTGCCCTTGCAGGAGTTCAAGTGCAAGTAAAACTGACAAAGGGGGAAGCCTGACTCCGCTCTGAAAGAAAAGGAGTCTAGGAAAAAAAAACATGATTGTTTTCCCCATTCAGCTCCAATTTCTGAACCACCAGTTAGTTACTAAGACATCCAGTCCAATACCTTCCTTGGATCCTACTACATCAAGATCCAAGTCTCCTCTGATCAAGTCTGGAACTGATCTGTCCTCAGCTCCTTTTGCCTTTCTTACTGGAGAGATTGAGAATCTTCCAGACCATCTTCTGCCTCATCCCTTAGTTCTTATAGGAGCTTATATGAGGCAGAGGTAGATAGGAAGAGTAATTTTATCAGGGCTCAGATACAGATGGGGTTTATTCCATCTCCATCTCCCATCAGACCTGTGAGCCTCTCATCATCACTTTGTATCTCCTTCTCTAATCTGACCAGAGGTTTCTGAGCCCTGTGATGAGAGATCTTCAAGAATGTCTTTGTCGGAAACTAATACTCCTCATTCCTCTACTGTGGCCATCCCCCCCGAGTCATCCTGCTCTGACCTTTTTGGAGCAGGATGACACTCGGAGCAGAGGCGTCCGGCTGTAGGGATCAACTGCAAAGCTGTTGGAGCAGTCCTTGCCTCTTGGTGTTGAGTAGCTCGGCTTTGACTCCATCCATGAGGCAGGAATCCATGGGGTTACAGAATTTGGTGCAGGACACATGGAAACAGTGCGACCAACTGCTGTTTCTTCTGGATCTTCTGCCTTTGAGGTTATGAAGAGGGATTTCTCTATACTCTGAGAGGACACCTTTACCTTCTTTGGATCCTACTCTCCCTCCACTGACTTCTAGCTCTAATAGTCATGCCAGAGCCACCACTTAAAAGCCTTCAGCCTTTCCACTTTCTTCTGATATTTCACCAGACCATCCCACTGGTGAGGGCCATAGGAAGAGAACCTGCAAAAGGAGACGCCTAGGTTCCCGTCTGGAATTTGTCACTGATGACACTGACTTTGATGAAGTGGAAGGGTACCCCAGATCTCTACCTGCCGATGTCTTTCTCTCTTGGAAAAATCCTAGAAATTCTCACACAGAGAGGTGGATAGTCTTCCGATACCCCTTACCAAGAGGAGTTTGTGTTTCTAGAAACATTTTGGGTTGGCCTGGCTACATCTTCTGTGGTCCCTACAGCTGATTAGTTGTTGATCTCACACTGAGCATGGAAGGACCCTGATACAACAGAACATATACTTAAGAGGCCAGACAAGTTTTTAGCTCTTCTAAATATAGGGCCCACTGTAGCAAGGAAGTCCCTACAGATGGCATGGTGGTGACGGCAACCACTGAAACAGTGCTTGCAGAGCAGAATGCATCTATCCACTTCTCTATTAGAGGGCTTAAGGCCTTGGACAGATTTGGCAAGCGCATTTACTTTGTGACCTTTACCCTTCAGTCCCTGAACTATTTGGCACATTTCATCGGCAAAGGTATTTGATCATGAAACTTACCAAATCTCTTTTAGGATCCATGTTGTTGAGAAACAGAAGAAAGTTTCTTCACAACTGTCTTCCCTAGAGTACATCTCCAATGCATCCATGAGGTTGATGTCTGATGCAGCTTGAGGGTACCTATAGGGTTGCAGGTTCAGGCATTGAGGTCAAGAGGCATGCCTGGATGTTTGCGTGATTTTTGCAGAAACCTTCAAGTCTTCATTTGTCAGTGCTTCTTATGATGAATCATCTTTGTTCAGCCCCAAAGCTAAAAAAAACACTCTCCAGAGGTGAGCAAGATGGAACGACCCTGTCTGCCATTGGGATCTGTTTTTCTACTCCTAGATCCTTCTCCAACAATCAGGGAAGTACTAAAAAGATATGGTTTTGTAAGTCCCAAAAGCCTTTCTGGGAATCACAAGGAGATCTTCCCAGGGTGGGGATTGGACTCTAATGGAAGGCACCAGGGGTGGCCTGCAGAACTAAGGCTTCAAAGATACTGTCTAACGGACCTTGCCAAGTCTGCCTGCCTGAAGGGTTTCCTGATTGCTGCAGTGTGGAGGCAGTTGGGGGTGATCACTTACCTCTGCACCCAGAAACCTGGGCGTCCATCGCAAAAGACACTTGGAGCAGAAAAATCATATTCAGAGGTTACTTCATACCATTTTCTCAAATTCCTCCAGCAAAAATTAAAAAAAAATTCCCACTGTTCCACCCAATCAGAGGGAGGCTGCAGCCTTTGGAAATAGAAAAAATGCTAGAAAGTCATCCAAAATGTCCCCCAGATCAACAAGGATCTGAAACTTACTCAAGATTATTTAAAGTGCCAAAGACGACAAGGGACTTTATGACCCATTCTGGATCTCAGCCAACTCAACGAAGTATGTAAAATACTCAAGTTCCAGATGGTCACAATTCAGTCTATTTTATCTCTACTATGAAAGGATGACTGGATCTGCTAAACAGATCTTCAAGATGCTTGTTATATTATAATGAATGGACACTCAAGAAGATACCTGCACTGCACTTCTGGCTGGGAGCCAGCCATTACCAGTCCAGAGCACTGACCTTTGGTCTCAACAAAGCCCCCAGGTTGTTTACCAAATGTATGGCTGTGGTAGCAGCTCACCTGACACTGCTGGGATTCAGTGTGTTTCCATACTTAGACTGTCTCCTGACCGCCCACATCAAGGCATATATTGATTCAAGTGAGGGATTACTTGCTGCAGTTATGTTGCCATTTGGGAATCACAGTCAATTGCACCAAATCAAAGCTCATACTTAGACCCCGGAGTTCGTAGGTGCTCATCTAGACACAGCCAACCAGATAGGTTTGCTTCCTCTGACAAGTGTTTGTACTCTCAGGTCATGAAGGTGATCTCCTTTTCTCATCCCAACAGCAAGACCAATCCTATAAGCATTAGGACTGATGACAACAGAGGTAACTCTAATCCCATTAGCCAGATGTCATATACACGTCCTGCAATGGACTCTAAGTGCAGTGGTCAGTTCTTCAGCATCCTCTAAGCACCCCAGTCAATATTTCCAAAGTTTGCAAGGAATATTTTTTTTTGTGGCTTCTTTCAGGAAAGTTTCTCAAAGTCGTCCCTTTGTTCTCCCTCAGCCCACATCTACAGTCAACATAAACGCTTTCCAAATGGGGGTGGAAGCATTTCTTGGAAGGGACAGGCCAAGGTGTATGATCCCTGGAAGAGGCTAATTTACACAGCAGTGTCTGGAAATGAAAGCTGTCCTACCAGCATTACAAGATTTTCAAGATGTTCTACCTTCAGGGATGATTGCAATACATACAGAAACATGTCAGTAGTCTGGTATATCAACTTTCCATACATGTCAAGCAGAGCACCTCACTGGCCCTCTTCAAGAGAAATCTTGATGAGTGGATGGGAAATAGAAAGTTCACTCTGGGGATCACTCCACTTGCTCTACTTGATAGAGGCACTGTGAACTAATGTCAGGCAGCACAATGCCAGGGCACTTCTATGGGCTAGGCTTGTAAAGGCTTCAGGGCCATTAGCCTAGTACACACCTATGAACCTATGAACAAACAGGGCAGAACCAGATCTTAGCCACTGTGTCGAGAGGCAGGGGAGAGTGTGGCTATGATGCCCCAACACTGATCCAGTAATCAAGGAGCCTCAATCCTCACCACTGGCAATAGTGGGGGACGTACACACTGGGAGGGACAAGTACACACACAGTAAAGTGCAATTTCCCTTAAGAGCACACAGAGACCACAGTCAGTCTGGAGCTGCTTTCTCCCTCTTTCTCCAGACCCTGAATAAGACTCCCCACTGGCACAACTACAGTGTTCAGCCACAATTGAAAGGTTTAATATATTTAATAATAATAAATAAAAGAACAAGAACATACTCAGCAAGCTATCGTGGTTAAGTCAGAGTTCAAATCACAGGAAATATTTAAAACAGCATTGCCGGGCAGTCTCAAATAAACAAAGAAAAAAAAAAAGCTATAGTTTACTATATTCCTAACTGTATTGAAGAGAAATTACTGTACCCTAGACTCACTCATAGCAAGGCAAGACTGATGTGGTGAGTGGGTTTTCCAGCTGATGATGTCAGGTCAAAGACAAAATGCACTCTCTCTCTCTCTCTCCCAAGGTTCTTAAATTAATATCTCAAATATTACTGCTGGGATACTTGCAGCATGACATCACTTCTTGTCATCTGACTATCCCAGGTGAAAACCCCCACTGCAGTTGGTAGCATTTAGCATCTACCTGCGAAAACACATAGACCTTGGATCTTTTGGCAAATGGCGGAAGTCATAAAATAATTTACATTCCTCCACATTTAAAGACAATACAAAAAAGTCTAGTTCTAGACCTTATTTCTCGTGTTACAATGAAACCGCATGATGACATCTTTTATTATGTCGTTATAAAATATTTAATTTCAACTATTTTTTCTTAAGTTTTCCAAGTTAACCTTCTATGTGGCTGTTCCCGCTGTTAAAACATGTACATTTACACAATTGCAATTGTTTATATACATTTCTGTTCTTTTCCAGTATAGTACATTGTAGATGCATCTTTAAGCTGAATACTCTACAACACATCTCTTCAGCACGTCTGTACAAAAACGGTCTTATGTGACATACAGTTCTAATATATTTATAACACAAGCATATGAATCATGTTGATATTCACAAATGAGAAATAACCATTTACAAAATTCCAGACAGCTATGCTGACAGTATCTCCCTCTGTCACACTTCTATATAAATCATATTAATATTCACAAGTAACATATAATTATTTACAAAATTCCAAATAGCTAGGCTGACAAAATTTCCTTTTGTGACATTTCTCATTAATTGGTGACAGTGGTGGGATATCCACATATTAGGATTCAGTGGTTTGGATATTGAATTCCTGTAGCCTGTTAATAGTGGTCACTAAAGAAGGTGTTTGTACTCTCAATCAGATGCACAGTGATCATTCAGAGTTTCATATCACAATAGTTGTATTTTTTCTCTCTTTTAGCTTAATCAGGGAAAGCAGGCAAGGATGTCAGCAGAGGAGTATGACCAACTAAAAAGGAGCCAGTTGGCTGAGATGTGCTAAGACAAAGGACAGATGCTTGCCAACCTCATTAAAGTAGAGATGATTGCAGCCTTAGTCACAGCTGTATCACAGGCCAGCAACCAGGAGGACAGTCAGACTGGCCTTGGGGAGGTACAACTCTCAGAAACTGGACAGTTCAACCTTTCAACAGAGGACATAAAAATCCGTCCGGAGTTAGAGACTTGAACTGGAGGCCAAACGTTTGGAAAAAGAAGCAGCTGAGAGACTGAGCCATCTGGAGGCTGAGGAAAATGAGAAACTGGGACTTCTGGAAGCTGAGGAGAATGAGAGGCAGAGGCAACATGAGAAGGAGATGCTGACTCTTCACCAGGGTCATGGAGGTAATGGGGAAGAGAGTAACTGAACCCCAGAAGCAACAAAGGGCAGTACAATTCTTCCACAATTTACAGAGGGGGGTAAAGTTGATAGTTTCATTCATATGTTTGAAAGGGTATGAAAACAGTATAATGTTGACCAAGAGCTCTGGGTACGGTTCCTGGCCCACTTACTCCATGGTAAAGCTGTAACTGCTATTTCTAAATTGTCTGATATTGATTGCTTAAATTATAATACTGTTACAAGTTGTCAGAGTGTTTTAAGTTAACATCTGAAGCTTATGGGAAAACGTTTTGTGAGCATAGATACAACGCAGATGAGTGTGCGTGAATATATTGCTAAGTTAAGCACTTATTTTCATAGGTGGGTGAGTGAGTGTCAGGTTACCACTTTTGAAGGGCTAGCAGACCTTTGGGTGAAGGAACAAGTCCTTAACACTTTGCCTGAGGACATGAGAATCCGGTTAAGAGTCCGCCAGTAGCAGGGGAAGCCACTAGTCCATGTACACATCCAGGACCAAGGGTTAAATGTTTTAAATGCAACCAGTGAGGCCATGTAGCATATAGATGTCCAGGGAAGCAAGGTGGGGAACAAAAGCTGGGAGAAGCCAGTAAGTGGGAATGATAGAATGCCAGCAGTGAGTTGTCTGGAGACAACAAGGGTACCAAACTACCAAAAGAGGTTATATCCTATCTTAGTAAGTAGGAAACAGGCCACTGCTGAGAGAGAGAGAGAGCCTCTGACCTAACCATTGTGAAGCCTGCAATGGTTAGAGGAGCACTACTTCCTTGGGCAGTCTACTCCAGTCAGAGCTTTAGGAGGGGCTCCATTCCAAATAGCTTTGGCTATGGTTAACCTTGACTGGGAGGGTGGAAAAGGAAGCCAGCAAGTAGGTGTGTTTGAGGATATCCCTGCAGATGTCCTGACAGAGAATGATTTTGATAATGCAGTACCTTATTTGCATGCAGTGACACACACTCAGGCTTAGAGACAAGCATATGTGGGTCTGGTAGTCTGGGAGGGGAACCTTCAAAGTGGTAAGGAAGGTCAGTAGTGATAACTACATGGTAAACCGCTAGGCATGAAGCAGGGGCACAAATTGAACCATGTTAACATGAAACCTTACCATGATTGGGAGACCCTGGTGTTAAGTATTGGCAATAGGAGGCAGGAGGAGTCTGAGGGGGGGATCTTTGGCTACAGGGAGCTAGCCAGCCAAATCCCAAATTACTGTGGTGGAACCTAGGGTTGCAGGCATATGATAGGACAGTGCAGCACTGTACTTGGGGTCAGCAATACCAAGGCAGCTGGAATCTCAAGACAGGGTATGGGGTAGTGTATTCCCAAATAGGCTCACCCTCTCAAGCAATGTTTCTCAAGGGTCACTTGAAAAACTAGCTTGAGTTTTCAGAGGGGTGGTCACAAAAGGAAATATTGTCATCCTAGCTGTCTGGAATTTTGTAAATAATTGAGTCATTTCTGAACATTAATATGATTTATATAGAAGTAAGATACTGCAAGCACAGCTGTCTGGAATTGTGTAAATGGTTGTGTCATTTGTGAATATCAACATGATTCATATGCTTGTGTTACAAATGTATTAGAACTGTATGTCATATAAGGCGGTTTGTACAGACATTTGCCGAAGAGAGATGTTTTAGACTACTCAGCTTAAAGATGTATCCACAGTGTACCCTACTGGAAAAGAACAGAAACGTATATAAGCTAATGTACTATGCAAATGTATATGTTTTATTGGTGGGAACTGACACACAGAAGGTTAACTTGTAAAACTTCAGAAAAAAATAGTTGAAATTAAATTATTTTATAACCACATAATATAAGAGATGCTATCTTTCAGTTTCAGTGCAACAGGAGACGTAATATCTACAACTAGAATTTTTTTGTGTTGTCTTTAAATGTGTTGGAATGTAAATTATTTTACGACTTCCACCATTTGCCAAAAGATCTAAGGTCTACATGTTTTCGCAGGTAGATTCTAAATGCTACCAGCTGCAGTGGGGGTTCTCACCTGGGAAAGTCAGATGACAAGAAGTGATGTCATCCTGCAAGTTATTCCAACAGTAATATTTGAGGTATTATTTTAAGAATTCTCAGAGAGAGAGTGCATTTTGTATTTTGTCTTTGACCCGACAACATCAGCTGGAAAACCCACTCACCACATCTGCCTTGCCTTGCTATGAGTAAGTCAGTCTAGGGTACAGTAATTTCTCTTAGCTACAGTTAGGAATATAGTGAACTATAGCTTTTTTTAAGACTGTAGTGCAATGTTTTAAATATTTCCCGTGATTTTGAACTCTGAAGTAACTGTGATTGTTTACTGGGTATTTTCTTGTTCTTTTATTATTTATTATTAAATATATTTAAACCTTTCAATTGTGGCTGGTCTGTCAAGAGATATTTAAGCTCTTAAAGTGCTTGCATATCTATTTGGTGACACTGTGCAGGCCACTCCTAATAGCTTTGCTCTTGGTCAAACTACCATTTGGATTAATAACATTGCACAGTAAGATTGGACACTGCTAAGGGTCTTAAAGTAGCTAAGTAGGGGCTGGTGGCAATGAAAACTACCTTATAGTCTGGGCAGAAGCTAGTAAACCTGTGTCAGCCATTCCCAGGTGTGTGTGTGTGTGTGTGTGTGTGTGTGTGTGTGTGTGTGTGTGTGTGTAAATCAAACCTCAGAGTGTGTCTCAGTTACTTGGGCAGGGACACAAAGAACTGCTTGGACAGAGATGGTGCTGTAGGTCTTGGCTTGGCCACTCAGCTGAGATTTCAACTCTTTAGCTGTGCCAGAGGAAGTCTTATTGGGGATCTGGAGAAACCAAACCTAGACTGACTGTGGTCTCCGTGTGCTCTTAAGGGAAATTGCACTTTACTGTGTGTGCATGTCCCCCACTGTTGCAAGTCGTGAGGACTGAGGCTCTTTGATTAATTGGTCAGTGTTGGGGCATCACAGTGGCAATGGGTGTTCTCTGCTGGCCACATTATTTTGGCAGTGCAAATACTGGGGAAAACCAACGTGCTTGCAGACAGAGTAAGCAGGTCCATTTTGATGTCTCATGAGTGCTCTCTCATTCAAAAAGTGGCAGAAAAGATTTTTCCACAATGGGGTCAGCCATGCTGCAATCTTTTTGCTTCTCCCCTCAACAAAAAGTGCAGCAGGTTCTTTGCCCTGTTCCCTCTACAGGGGGATTCACCAAGAGATGCTCTAGTCCACGATTGGTCCTTTGGTCTCTTAATGCTTACTCCCCATTACCCCCTAATCCCCACATTTGTACAGAAAGCATGCCAGTTGAAGACCACAGTCATCTTCATTATGTCTGATTTCCCTTCCTCTGGATTCCTGTTATTTATCCACCTTGGATACTGGATCCACGTCCAGATCATCTAAATTACTTGACAGGGATGCAACATCCGGACATCAATGGCTTCAAGTTAACTGCATGGTTTCTGTAGTTCCAGGGATTGCTAAACAGCTCAGGCTGATTTCCACAGTTTGAAAAATAATTTTATCCTCTCAGAATCTTTCCACCAGGAAAATTTACAAAATTAAATGTAAAAGATTTTCAATCTTGGTCCTTCAGAGACATCTGGATCCCTTTTCTGCTCCAGTCTCAACAGATGCCCTTCCATATCACTGCTGTATTATTCTTTACAATTCTTTACCCTGCTATAAGGGTAGGCCAATGTTCAGTCAGTATAAAAACCCTTAGGATTTTTAAAAAGGATGTCGTACATCACTTGTATGCTCCCCGATCACGGCGTAGGGCATAAAGGTGACATATGGACATACATACGTCAGAACTTCTTTGCCACTACTCCAAACACCATCTTCAATCATCTAACTGAACGCTCCTTCATTTATGTTGGCTACCAAGCCATTTTCAAATACATGCCCCACTGGAGGCGTCCTATCTTTTTCTTTTAGTTGAGGTTACAGGTCATCCAGAAAGTGAAAATGTCAGTCTGGGTGACAGATTCCCCATAAGGACAGTCCGTGTTTGCTTTGCTTAGGTGCCTCTCACAACTGTACTTTGTGTCCAGTTTGTCAAGCATTTGTCTTCTCAAATCTTCGTAGTTGTCTGTCTACCTAGAGAATCAACATCTTAAGTTGTTAGCACGGTGCAGTGGTGGAAAGGTCGTGACAAGAGGGTCAGCCATCTGCCACGACGACTACCAAAAAAGTTTGATCGAATTTTGCTGCTGTACCACCTTTCCTGGACATCTCTCTCAAGGCTGGTGAAAGTCCAGAGGATCATCCAGTTATTCCGTCCGATTCCTCTGCTGTGACCATTTCAAAGGCTGACCTAGATCTGGCTTATTGCACGTCCTCAGAGGCAACACAGACATCCATTACAGATGTTGGGAGGAACCACAGCTGATCATATTCAAGGAACTAAGGGGTGTTCCACAAATTCTTGTTAAGGGGGAGATTCTCACTATGTTGATTGTCAGCAGGGGGTCTGAACCTCATAAGATCTTTAGGGCTGACATTCCCTCTGAAAAAGAAGCAAAAAACAAAACCTATTTCCCCTTAAGGATCCCCTGCATGACTGGAACCGCAGGGGTGGTTTCTAATGCACTGTTGTTCCTGCCTCCCTTGGTCATCTACTCCTGTTAAGAGGCCTAGGCAGTAGGACTCTTGGTGAAGAATTAGACTCTGAAGAGTCTTTAGCTTATTCATCTGACTCCTTCATTAGACTATGGTTCTGAGGAGGAGGACTTCATTAGTCTAGAATGTCTCTTTGAAAAACTTTCCTTTTTGGTTTCTGTCTCTCGTATGGTGAAATTTTGTAAATGGGAGACTACCCAGGTTTCTGACGTCCAGAAGAGGTAGTATGAGCTACTTCAGATGGAGTCTTCTAAGCCCTCTGCTTGTCACTCCTTTCTTTGCTGCCTTGTTAGACACTTTTTCAGCAGTGTCTCAGGATGCTGATTCGCAGCCTGCAGTCTTTCAAAAAAAAAAAACCATGATAGGTTTTTATAAGGTGCCTGATTGATAGTAAGTTTCTTTACAAATATGCTGCTGATCACTCTCTTGTCTGTCTCTCTTCTGAGAAACCTTCTAAAATACTATCTTCTACTAAAATTGCTTCTTTCTGACAAGGACAGTAGTAGGGCCATGAAAAGGCTGGGCAAAAAGGTTTACACTGCTGCTACCCTGGCCTTTTGAGCTCTTGGCTACCAAACCCATATGACCAGGTATGTCTTAGCTCTTCTCTCAGACCTATCCGTTATTTCTGACCTTCTTGATTCTGAGGGGAAGGTTTCAGCCCTCTATTTATTGGACTTCTCAAGTGGCCTGTCATGCTATTAAATGTAGTTATGATACAGTTGATGCTTCTTCTAGAGCTGCTGCTTTTAGTTCTGCTTTAAGATGTTGTTATTGGCTTTTCATCTAATTTTGCCTGATGATATTAAGGCTAAATTGGTGGATGCTCCTTTTGACAATAAAAATCTTTGTTTCTGCAGCTGCTGAGCTTTTTAAGTCCTTGCAGGAGAAGGGTAAGGCCTTTCGGGAATTAAAACGTATTTTTGTTCCCTCTAGTCCCAAATTTCCAGTAGAATTATTCTTGCAAGCCTGCCTTTGTACGTAGACAGTCTCGGCCTCCTCCCAAAGTTAAAAAGAGTTCTAGAAGGGCTCCACCTGTTAAGTCTACTTGGGCACCTCCTTTTCCACACAAGGCAGGTTCTGTCTGACTACTTTCTTCCCTCCCTCGTAAGTCAGGTTTCCTTATCTTTCTTTCCTTGTCTCTACACAATTGGTTCAGGATCATGCAGGATTTTTGGGTTCTGTCCCTCTTTTGTTAGGGATAATTCATGGTGTGGAAATCCCTTCCACCTCTTTTGGGCATTTCTCAACCTCCAGAACAGCTGCCCTTTTTTCTGGATGTACTTCAGAGCCTTTTGTCTCAAGGCACCATCCAAGCGGTTTCTGCTCCTCAAAGGGGGAAGGAGTTTTATTCTAAAATGTTTTGGTTCCCAGGAAAGAAGGCTTCTGGAGGTCCATTCTGGGTCTTTCTCAACTCAACACCTTTCTGAAGTTTCCTTCCTTTCAAATGATGTCTCTTCAGACTGTTTCCTCCTCTTCTACCTCAGGCTTTCCTGGTCTCTCCGGATCTTAAGGATGCCTCTCGTCACATTCCTATTCAACCCCAATTCAGGAAATGTTTGCATTTCTCTGTTTCTTCCTTGCATTTTCAGTTCTCTGCTTTGCCCTTGGGCCTCTCTACTGCCCCAGTGATCTTCACTAAATGCCTCACTCCTGGCATTGCTCTTTGCAGGATGAGGAGAATACAAATCTTTCCTTACCTGGACAAGCTGCTCATTCCAGCTTCCTCTCCAGAGACATGCTTCAGCACCTCCACTATGCTATTTGCCTCTTGCAAAGCCTAGAGTTTACGATAAATTTCCAGACATCCTTCCTGACTCCTCTTCAGGATCACGTTTATCTCAGGTGCAGGTTTCAGACCACTCCTATGCTGACTTTCGACTACCACCCAACGCTCTGACTCTTAATTGTTTTTGTTCATTCTCCTCTTTCCCAGGTCTTGGTTATGGCCAGGGAATTTCTAAGGGCTCTGGGTTATGTGGCTTTCACCATTCCTATGCTTCCTCTAGCTAGGCTGCATGTGAGGAAGTTACAGTGGTTCCTAAAGTTAGTATGGCTTCAACATTCTCATCCTTTGGACTTTCTTGTTCCTCTTTCTTCCATGCCTCAAGCTAGAGCTTCAGTAGAGGGTTTATCAGCTGTCTGTCAACCCAGAGCTTCCTTTTTAGCCCACACTCCCCCTCTCAGGAACTTTTTCAGATGCCTCAGACACGGGGGGGGGCTTTTTTCGTGTCTCTGAAGGTTTAGGCCTTTGGTCTCTTGATTGGAGGAAGGCTCATACCAACTTCAAGTAGATGAGAGCTCTCCTCCTTGCTCTTCGGGTCTTCATACTTTGTACCTTCCAGAGCCTCTCAAAAGCTTTACAGGCAGTACAACACAAGGGGGTCATGATCTTACCTCCTGTGTAGACTAGCTTTTCAGGTTTGAGATCTAACTGGTCCAGTATCAGGTGACTCTTCTGTTTATATTCCTTCAGTACAGAACTTTGTGGCAAGTGCTCTAAGTAGATCCATAACAGACTTACAAGTGGATGCTTCACAGAGATGTGTTTCTTGATATTGTCCACCAGTGGGGGTACTCCTTAGATCTTTTTGCCTCCCCTCTGAACAGACAGCTTCTTCTGTTTTGCACCAGAGTCCCACGTTCTTTGGCATGGTAGGTGGATGCCCTGTCTTTTTCTTGGAAGGGGATGTTTCTCTGCCTTCCCTCCTCTTCCACTCATACAGAGGGTCCTGTTCAAGGTAAAACAGGATTGCTTTTTAGCCTAGACAGCATTGTTTCCCCTCTTCTGCATCTAGCCAAGGGCATTCACCACAAGTTATCTCACAGGGTGGATGTACTCGCACAAGACAAGGGGTCTCTCATCCGTCCTCACTTGTCCACTCTTTATCTGACACTGTGGGTGATCAGAGTTTTGATACATTTTAGGCACTTTTTTTTCTGAGGATGTGCTGCAGGTTCTGCAGGAGACCAAGAAGTCTTATTTGTCCAAATGGAAGAGATTTTCTGTCTGATTTGCTCGCTACCAGGATCCACTTTCTGTGGTAGTTCCTTTGGTTCTCTCATTTGTGTGAATTGCTCCATGCTGGGTTGGTATATGTTTCAGTTAAAGCGCACCTTTCAGTTATTTCTGCTTGTCTGCCTTTGACTCCTCCTTTGGCTTCTAGGTTTGAAGTCAAACAATTTCTTAAAGGTGTCCTTTATATTAGGCCTCCCAGGAAGCCTGTGCCTTCTTCCTAGGACCTTAATTTTGTTCTTGAAAAACTGACTCAGGCTCCTTTTCAGTCTGCAGCTTCAGCTTCCTTGCAACATTGTACTTTGAAACCTGTACTTCTGGCCCTTACTTCAGCTAGGAAGGTGTCTGGGCTTCAGGCACTTATGGCTGTTCCGCTTTTTTTATTTTTTCAGAGGGGCACGGTGTCTCTTTGTACTAATCCTTTTTTTATGCCTAAGGTGGTTAATGAATTATTTTAATCAGTCTATAAATTGGCCCACTTTTTCCCCTTCTCCACAGTCTGCCAGTGAGAAGATTCTTCATACCTTGGATTTCCATAGACAGCTCAAATATTATTTGGATAAGATTTAGACCATTCACAAACCTGAGCAACTTTTTCTTTTCATTCTAGATCTCTAGGTTTTGCTGTGTCTACACAATTCATTTTTTCATGGATCTCTAAGGCCATTTCTTTTTTGTTACTCCTTTCATGGGATAAGCCTTTCTGCCTCTGTAAAGGCTCATTCAGCCAAGGCTGTGGCTTCCACTGGTGCCTTTTTCTAAAGAATGGATACCAATTCTATCCTTGAAGCTGTTACTTGGACTTCTGTCCATACCTTCAGTAAGCATTACAAAGTGAATGTTATTTCCAGAGCAAGAGCTGGCTTTGCCAGGGCTATTCTACATGGGTTTCTTGAGGGCTCTGCTGGGCCTTTCTGTTCTCATTTCCTCTTGAGCTTTTTTACTTTCCCTTTAATAAAGAGTACTGGAACACTGATATGGCAGGACATAGTACAGCTGTGTAAAATCTCACCATAATAGTAGATGTTCTTCTCTTCACTGTTGCAGTATTTGCTTGCTTTCTCCCTCCTTTCCCTTTTTCTCTGCTCCTTCATTTTTTCCTTCTGGATGCACATGTTTCTCCTCCTCCTTGACTGTTCTTCCTGGGGCTATTCATTTGAGGTTATGTATGTCCATATGCCACTTTTATGCCCTGTGCTGGCCTCCATTTTTAATAATGGGGCAAGTTATTCTAAGTTCATAGGTGTCTACTAGGCTAATGGCCCTGGAGCCTATACAAGTCTAGCCCAATAAGATTCCCTGGCATCATGCTGCCCAAAGTTCAGCTAGCGTCCATTTCAAATTTTCACTGAGAAGAACCATTCTTTCTTTGTTTCCTCGATTATGAAAGGCCTTCCTTAAAGGTACCTTTTTACTCAGTCCCCTGTTTAAAGATCGTACTCCCCTTGGGATTTGTATATACTCTTACAGGCTCTTACCCAACCTCACTTTGAGCCTTCCACTAAGATTGACCTTAAGCTGTTGTCCTGGAAAACAATTATTCTGGTCGCTGTAACTTTTGCTGGATGAGTATCTGAATTCCAAGCCCTTTCCGCAAGACCCTCATACTTTTTCATAAGGATAGGGTCTCATTGTGCACAAACCCATCCTTTCTAACCAAGGTGGCTTCCAAATCCAACTTAAATCAGGTCATCAATTTGCCTATGTTCTTTCTTAAATTCTCAAAGGAGAATATATGATGTGTCTTCTGGATGTACATCAGTAGCTTAGGTTTAATTTTCACAGAACACAGGATTTCAGGAAATCTGATCAATTCTTTTTTGGGTAAATTAATTTCTAAAGTAACTCTAGCCACGTGGTTAATTGATTGTATATCCTTGGTCTATAAAGAAAGAGGTTTACCCCAAGCCCTCCAAAGCACATTCATTGAGATCTGTAGCCCACCTCATCAGTCTTCTGGTTAAGAGTGTTCATTAATGATATTTGTGCAGCTGCCACTTGGTCCAATGCGCATACCTTTATTGCTCATTACAAGTTAGACATAAAGCAGCATTTGGTTCCATTGTTCTCTGAAATATCCTTCCATGAGGCCTGCCCAAGGTTCATGCAACTGGGAACTCTGTCCCATAAGTTGACGAATGATTGACAATGACGGCGTCAGATACAAAAGTTACCATAATGATGCATCTGTGTTGTCCATTTTCATTCTTCATCTCCCCACTCTCCGACCCCTTTCCCTCTTTCTTAGTGAGGCCTAAGGGAATGTCCTTATAGGAACTCTCCTGTTCCTTACTTTGAGCTCCAGCCTTTCTGTATGTTCTTATTTTGTTTCTTTTTTTATACTAGTGTGTCTTCTATATGTTACTGTTGGGGCAGCAAACTTGAGGTATACCAGGAGAGGGGGGCATTATGGATAAAAGGAAGGACTTCAAGAGCTGAATCCGTGAGTCTTGTAAAACCAATCAAGTCGGATCCATGTCAGATCCATGACCCATCAGTTGAGAAAGAATGAAAATGCACAACACAGATGCATCACTATGGTGAGTACAGAATTTTTGTTTATCAGAATTTAAAATTCCCTACAGTACAGAAATACTCCATTAGAAATATTGGGGCAGCAAATGGATGTAACTAAGGAAATGATTTAGAGGTGGGACACAGGATCCGAATTGCCTAAACATAGAAAAGGCTTATTTATTTTATTAGTATTGGCTGCCAGCAAGCAATTATTAGAAAATCAAAATCTAAGCCAGAAGTACTGAGTGTTGTAAAAGAGATAAAAAAAAAAAAAAAGTGGTATCTTTAAGAAAAAAAAATGAGCAAATGACATACATATAAAATTAATAGAATTTGTGGGAGCAATGCATGCAAAATAATCCGTAGGAATGAGGTTTAAGTGGTGTCAGGAAATGAGCTGTTTATGTAATGTTGGTTTGAATGATGGCTATAAAGAAAAAAAACATGTATGGAAATAAAAAAAATGTTAATATGGTTTATTTACTTTTCTGTTAATGTATATCTGCCTATGTCTTGCATGATAATTTCATAAAGGTATTTAAAAAATGAGTGGAGACTGAACCCGGAGGTCTTCCTTAATTGGTCCTGTTCTTGGGCATTCTAGAGTTGGGCATCTTTGCTGCCCTAATGAGTTCCAAGACTCCAACATTTTGCTCAGGATATCTGTGCAAGACAGTACCTGTAGATGATACATTTTCCATTCTATGGAGCAAAGGCCTTCTGTATGCCTTTCCTTTTCCTCCTCCTCTCTTCTGCTCCTGATATGAGAAAAGCCAGCTTGATTCTGCTTACTGCCCAGTGGCTAAGAGCATACTGCTTCTTTTATGGCTTTAATTTTATCAACAGTGATCTTTCTGTACATTTATCTATTATAATGCCATGTGCATTTTTAGTCTATACATAATGTGGAGGGTGTGAGCATTGCATTGTTGAATAACAGTGTAGTTTTTGATGACATTTGAAAACTGTTCATTGCAAAATTATATAGTGCACCAGACACTATCATGTTCTTTAGTGCTGTCTGAATTGTGTTTAATTGTGTAAGTGGAGTGCATGTCTGCTTTTATTGTTAAAATTAAATTATTAAAAAATCTCTTGAAGGCAGAGTATATCTTGCAGTCTTCAAGGGTTTCGGGAGCAGTATGTATGTATATGTAACACATGCATACGTGAATGCAGCAGTGATCTTATGCAAACCTCTCTGGTTGAGATGATTGTGTATGTACACACAGATGAATGATCAAGTAATAGGAGCTCTACTGCAGCATAAGCTCCCTCCATCCAGCCATCTGTCTGTTATACCAGTTTTGTTTTCAGAAGGCTATTGTAACCTATCATAGAGGTAATTTCTCTTTCCTTGCTTTTTTCTCCATGTCTTGTGAGTAGGAGAGATTTTAAGCCTACTTTTCAGGCTCAATAAGGGCACCTGTAAGTGATCACTTCTGTTGCTCAAACAATAGCTAAAGATGACATGGGTGCCTCTCCCATTTATAATGTGTATCCTACTGGTGCCTGCAATGTGGAAGAGACGACCCCGAGTATATGAGATACCTTAAAGTTTGTAAACTTGGGCAGGATGATTCAACATCTGTTAAGACTGATTTACACAAATATAAACTATGACAATGCAGCAGTAATCTTCTTACTCTAACACCTGTGGTTATGGTGAGTATGTTTACTTAACTCCGTTTTCTCTTTGGTGGTAAAGCTATATAGCCCCTTACCTCTACGTAATTCCTTACAAATCCAACAAGACATTAAATCTGTCAGCTTATAGCACATAATTATAATACCTTTTTAATATGCTGTAAACATCTTAAAGCAAGCCAGCAGACCTATTTCAAGGCAATCTTAACTACACAGTAGAGGATATTTGCCTTGTGAATTGCCCCAAGGAAGCTCACCCTTTGATTAATCCAACTCAAGAATCTTAGATTGCTTAAATCATTTGAATGCAGCTTGGCATAGTTTTCCATCAAAGTATACATTTCTGCTGTTTCTACATATGCATTGATAGTAGTAAACATTTGGAAGCCTTCCTAAGGAGTGGTGGTTGTTAAATGAATCACTGCTGCAGTAGCAGTCTTCACATTCAGGATTTCTGTCTCAGGATGCCTGATGTCTGGCCTGCAGTCCCCAGCTTTAGTACCCTTTTTCTCTGCCAGACCATCTGTTCTTCGTGCTTTACTGTTGCAGTCATCACATCTGGGTTATCTGCTTGCAGTAGCCCTCAGTCTGCCTGATTAACAAAGTCTTGGGTCCTGCGTCGGTTGTGGTATCTTCTTCCGTGACGTCAGGTAGTCAGGGGTATAAAACATGCAGCCGACACCATTACATCAGTCTTTCTTGCCATGCGGTGCCCGAAGTAGAAGCAGTTCGCAAGTGCCAGTCGGCCGACTCCTGAAATTTTCATTTTCGAGTTTCAGAACTGAAGTCTTCAGCTTAAAGCTAAGTACCCCGTTGGGGAAACTTTTTCTTGCTCTAAACCATGTCAGTAAAAGTAAATAATTGCATTTCTTGTGGAATACAAATACCTCATAAAGATTTTCATTCGTACTGTATTCCTTGCGTAGGCCCTGACCACGACGTACCTCGTGTCGGTTTTGTGCCTTATTTAAACAACGGACTATCCGTCATCGGTATATTTTCGCTTCTAAATATTTTGGTGCTCTGTTCAATTATCCAGATATGTCTTCGGTAAGTCATCTGACTACGAAATTCCTAAAAAACGCAAAGCTAAAGACAGAGACAGGCTGCCTAAGTCCAAAGCTGCCGACGACACTTCTCCTAAGCCAGTCACCAGTTTGTCGGTACTCAGTGAGGTGCTTTCGCAGCTCCTGATACCCACTACTTCAGATTCACAGGCCTCCACTTAGACCCATTCGGGGTCCGGTATGCCGCGAGATGCTTCAACTGTGGAACCTGCGGATGTCTCTATCTTGGATTGGTCCGGAGCCGCTGTGCATGCACCAGCTTCTGAGGGTGTATTCAAGCCAACTGACTTGCTTATTAAACCGACAACATCTTCTTCAAGACCTAAAACTCGAACCATGCCTAGAAAACTGATACTCAGACCGCATGGTCAGGCCTCTATGCCTAAAAAACAAATAAGAATGGCTGAAGACCTTGTTACTTTAATCAGGGTAAGCCACCCTTCCCCCTCTAAGAGTCCTAGGACTGAGTTTGCTTATGATACTTCTGACCAGGATTCTGAAATTTCTGTTTCCTCCGATGACCAGGATTTATCCTTCTCTACCTATGAGGATTCTGATGCTGAGGACTCTATTCCATCTGCTCCCCCCCCCCCCCCCAGAGGATTTCTCTTTTGGTGAAACTTTGCATACTCTTAGGGAGCATTTTCGTTGGGAAAGTCAGGATTTCTCTGATTCTAAAAAGAGGCTTAGGGATTTCATCCTCCTGCTCCCAGAAAACCTGATAGATATTACAGGGTTCCTGACTCTCACAAGTTCCTTTTCAAAAATCCTACTGTGGGTCCTGAGACCATTTCACAGGGATCCAAGGGAATTAAAGCTACTACTGCCAAAAATCCTACCCCGTCTGATAGAGACTCCAGGGCGCTGGATAGATGGGGTAAAAAGGTATACACTTCTGCAACTTTGGCCATTTAGGGCCCTAAACTGCCAGTTTCATATGTTAAAGTATCAGCAGCATATTATTGGATTGCTTAAACAGAAAATGATGATTCCTGACTGTGCTGAAAATAAGGATTTACAGGATTTAATGTATTCTGCTGAACAGGTTAGAAAACATACTTTGCAATGTGGTTTTGATTCACTAGAGGCATCTTTCAGGGCTGCTTTCACTGGGTCTGTACTTAGAAGGCATGCTTGGCTTAAGGAGCAATCCTTGCCAGATCATGTTAAAGCTAAATTACTGGATGCACTCTTAAATCAGGACCGCCTGTTTGGCAACAAGGCAGAAGTTGTTCTCAAAAAGATGGAGGAAAAAGTTAAATCTATGTAAACTGTTAAAGATTTCTTAAAAGTACAACCTCCAAGATTTAGTAGGCATTGGCCCTCTAAGAATTGGTCCTTTCTTGCCTCTTCCAGGCCTTCTCAGTCCAAACCCAGATCCAGCAGAGCACCCAGGCTTCAGTCCCAGGGTACACACAGGACTAAGCAGTGTGTGTGGGGGGGGCACTTCCAAATCTGGGAATAGTAACACCCCCCCCCTCCCATGGTAAACTGTTTCAATGACCTAACTTTAAAACTTCCAAGCGCTTCTCAACTGACTGCCCCTTTAGGGGGAAAGATTGCTCTACATGCAAAAAACTGGGAACTCGTTACCCAGGACAAATGGGTTTTAAATAGTTTCCCAAGGATGCAGATTTCACTTCCACATGTTACCAACCCCAAACGGTTGGCCAGATCTACCCCCAAATCAGTGGGCAGAGGCTCAAAAGCAAGTTCTCTCTCTCTCTCTCTCTCTCTCTTAAGCATAAAGGCTATTCTAACTGTACCAGAAGAGGAAAAGGGACAAGGTTTCTACTCAAGACTTTTCCTGGTACCCAGAAAAGACAATTCATGACTTCCTATCCTGGACCTTTCTACTTTAAACACTTTTTTGGTGATTCCAAAATTCAAGATGCTAACTCTTCACCAGTTGCTTCCTGTGCTAGGCAAAGATGCCTGGTTGGCAACACTCGATTTAAAGGAAGCATACACTTACATACACTATCAGATCTGAAGTAGTTAACTTCATTTGGTCTGCAACCTGTGGGATACGGATCCGATCTCGGATCCGAGCCGGCAACTTTACAAAGCTTAGATCCGAGCTCCTAGCTCCTCCCCTTACCCATAATCCCCTGCCAACCCTGACTGACCCCAGATCTATTTTGCTGCGCTTTTGAACAGCAGCTAGATTGCAAGCTCCTGGTCTTTTGGTCAGATAAGTCCTTGTATCTTAAATTTTTCTCCTTAAACTTGTGTGATTGTGTTGTGTTGGTTAGGTTTCCCTTCTTATAACCTTATTTTATATAACCTCTTTAAATTTTTCTAGTCAAATTTTCCTCCCCATCCCCCACTGGTTGTAGTCTGTATGTGAGTTTAGTGTGTTTGGGGCCTACTGAGTGAGTTTTCTTTAGCTAACATGTCTGAGGCCCCAAAACCAATATTTTCTAAGTGCACCGAGTGTGGCCATAAGTTCTCCCCAGCGGATGGCCACACTCGGTGTGTCCGGTGCCTTGGGGTTGAACACCTCTCCTCTGGGTGTTCTATCTGCACGGCGTTCAACTCCAGGGCACTGAAGGACCGGAGGTCGAAGCTGATCCTAGTGGGACTCTTGACCCCGGATTCGGCTTCGGCCTCCGGTGCTGTTGTGGCCTCCTCCCAGGCTTCTGTGGTGGCCACTCCTGCCTCTCTCCCCCCAGCGGGGACTCAATCTCCCACTTCTGCACCGGAGGAGAGGGAGGCCAGGAAAGAGAAAAGGAGGGAGAAGCACCACAAGCGGCGGGCCGAGGCTTCCGCTTTGGCTCCCCCGGCTAAGCGGGCTTCTCCCTCCAGGGCTTCTAGGTCTCCTCCTTCTCTGCTCCGGTCTCCATGTTTCTCACCGGGACCCGAGGAGGAGGAGGAGACCCGATCTCCGTCGTGGTCATCGAGGTGGCACTCCCGGCCAGCCTCGGTGGCCTCGTCGAGATCCACCCGTAGCCTTTAGGATGCAGATTTGGCCCGGATGATGCGAAGGTTCATCCAGGCCCAACTGCAGAGGGGTGTGCTCCTGCCTCCCCCCCTCCGGGGGGGAGCTCAACACCCTTCTTTGCCCCGATAGCTCCTTCTCCGACCCGCTTCCCGGGTTCGGAGCACTCTGAGCCGGGCAACGTTGGAGCCGGGGGTGGGTCGGCGCCGACAGTATCAGGTACTTCGGCTCCGACTCTTACTTTGAGTCTGTCGGATCCTTCCTTGTCGGATCCGAGCTCTCTGAGCCGTGGTCTGAGCTTCGGATCCAAGGGGATCGGTGTGCCTTCGGCTCTGTCCAGGTTGGAGCACACTGGTCCTTCAGATCCGATGCTCTCGGCGCTGGTTCCGATCCGTCCATCGGATCTGGGCAAGGGTCTGCTCTCGGATCCAAAAGAGAGCAGCTCTCCCTCGGCCTTCGATGTGGTGGAGAGGGCTCTGTTAAGTGCATCCAGGCCCCCCGGTCCTTGCTTTGGCTCCGTCCCGCACTCTCTCTCGGTTGGGTCAGGCTTCCATCACCCGGCCACAGGGACAGCCTGCTTTGACGTCTCAGGTCGTTCCCCTGGAACAAGATGTGGCTGGTGAGACATCCTCGGACAGCCCCCCCGAGGATGTTCCTCACAAGCGAAAGTGCAAGAGGAGGCACGTGGACTCCCCCGAGTCCTTGACAGAAGACACGGATTTGGATGAGGGGGAAGGCTCCCCAAGGTCACCCCCCAAGGATGTCTCCTTTGGAGAAATCATGGAAATGCTTAGGATTTGGGGGGGGGTCCGTCCCCAAGGCTTCCTCGGACGAATCCGTGTTCCTGGAGGCGTTCGAAGCAGGCCCATCTACCTCTTGGGTGTCCCCTCCGGCCGACCCCTTAGTGGACCTTATTACCACTAGGGCATGGAAGGAGCTGGACACTGTGGAGCTAGTCCCCAAATGTCCAGACAGAATCCTAAGCCCCCCCCACTGAGAAGTCCCATTGGAGCAAGGGACCCCCCCCCCCATAGATGCCATGTTGGTGGCGGCAGTCACCAAGAGGGAGTTAGCCCAAGAGAGACCCTTGGTCCATCCCCCAAGCAAGGAGTCCCGCTCGATGGACCGTCTTGGGAAGCGGGTCTTTAGTTCAGCGACCTTCGCTGTAAGGTCCCTGAACTACATGGCACATGTGTTTCGGCTACAGCGAGACCTTATTAAAGAATATGCTGCATCGCCCTCCGAGTCCATGTTGGCGGAGGACAAACAGTTGTACTCCACTCGCATGGCAACTCTTAGGTCTATATCCAACACCTCTATGCAGCTTGTATCCCACGCTACAGAGGGAGCCGCTAGAGCCAGCGGAGCGGGCCTAGTTATGAGGCGTCAGGCCTGGCTCCGACATTGTGATTTCATGGAACCCTTCAAGGCGTCCTTTGCGAATGCCCCCTTTGATGGTTCTGCCTTATTTGGCAAGACAGTTCGCGAGACTTTAGTCCAGAGTGAAAAGGACGGGAAGATGTCTGCCGTCGGAGTCCGCTTCGCTGCTCCCCAGAGGTCCTTCTCCAGGCACCAAAAGGGACAGAAGAAGATGTGGTTCTGAAAGTCGCAACAGTCCCAGTCCGCTCTGGACTCCCAGTCTTTCCATGGCAGAGGAGGACAGGGTGGACGCCGCCCTAGAGGCAGAGGGGGCCCGAAAAACTTTGGGTCCAGAGAAACCTTCTCTGATCGGCCCACGCAGCAACCCTGAGGGGTTGCCCGACTGCTCCACTCCTGAGGCGCTTCTCGAGGCACCTGGCAGCTTGGAAGTCCATTACAACAGACTGCTGGGTGCTTCGTATCATATCCAGAGGATACAGAATTCCCCTTTCTTACATTCCCTACACTCCCGAACACCTCCCCGATGTTCCACCCAATCAGAGGGAGGCTGCAGCTGGAGAAGTTCGGCAGCTTTTAGAAAAGGGAGTTGTCCAGCATGTCCCCCCAGGCCAGTCCGGATCAGGTTACTACTCAAGGTTGTTTTTGGTGCCAAAAAAGATGGGGGACCGAAGGCCCATCCTCGATCTTTCCCTACTAAAACTGTCAGTAACCAAAGAAAAGTTCCGGACGGTCACTCTTCAATCTATTCTCTCCCCCTCTTGCGGGAGAACGACTGGATGTGCTCTATAGACCTCAAGGACGCGTACTACCACATATTGATGGACGTACGATCCAGGAGGTTTCTCCGCTTCTGGCTGGGAGCCAGTCATTATCAATTCAGGGTCCTTCCCTTCGGTCTCACCTCAGCCCCCAGGGTGTTCACCAAGGTGTTAGTGATAGCAGCCCACCTGAGACTCCAGGAAATGAAGGTTTTCCCGTACCTGGACGACTGGCTCCTCACCACCCCAACAAGGCATCTACTATGCTTAGCCAGAGACTACTTCCTCAACCTTGCTCCACAACTAGGGATCACTATAAACTCAGACAAGTCCTCTCTCACCCCGACTCATGTGATAGATTTTATCGGGGCCAGACTGGACACCAACAGGCAACTAGTCTTCTTAACTCCCAACCGGTTGCACACTTTGAGGGCACATGTGCGGGCCATCTTTCAATCTTCAAAACATCCGGTGGGATTGGTTCTGAGGGCCCTGGGGTCAATGGCAGCCGCTATAAACCTTCTTCCCATGGCGCGTCTGAACATGAGGATTTTACAGTGGACTCTCCAAGTCCAGTGGTCCCTTCATCAGTACCCCTTAAGTCACCCCATTTCTCTCTGCGGGGCCTGCAAGAGGGCTCTTGTTTGGTGGCTTCAATTGCCAGACCTCCAGGCGGGAAGCCCCTTTGCCATGGCCCCCCCTCTCGCCACGGTGACCACGGACGCCTCTCGTCTTGGGTGGGGGGGCATGATTCGAGCAGGATGGTCCAAGGAACGTGAAACGATTCGGAGACCTTATTGCACATAAATGTTCTAGAGATGAGGGCAGTGCTCATGGACCCACACGAGTGGAAACTGGAACCAAAGACTTTGAACATGTTGGCAAACAAATGGGGGAGCCCAGATATAGACCTGTTTGCCTCCCCCCAGAACTACCAATTAGACAAATTTTACACAAGGACTCCCCACAAACAAGCTTGGAAAGTGGATGCTCTGTCCTTCAGCTGGAAAAACCTATCAGTTTACACCTTTCCTCCTCTCCAAAGTACTACTAAAGATCAAATAGGACAAACCAAGGACGATACTGATTGCACCAGACTGGCCACGGCAACACTGGTGTACCCTCTCTTGCGCAGTGTGTCACTGTTGGCCCCATGGCACCTGCCTCAGACACCTACCCTGCTTTCTCAGCAGGAGAACCAGATTCTGCACCTTCAGCTTCAAACCTGGCAGCCTGGCTAATTACCAAATCTCTCCTCTACCATCCCTCAGTGAACCAGTGATGGATATCATTTTAGAGGCAAGGAGGCCTAGTACTAGAAAATCTTATGCTGAAAAATGGAAAAGATTCTGTGCCTGGAACTAATCCCAAGGGATGAGCACAGCAGCGCCCAACTTACCTCAGCTTCTACAATACTTAACAGATGCTTCACAAGGGCCTTTCTTTTTCCTCCATCAAAATTCATGCCTCAGCCATTTCAGCTCATTATAACACAGAACCTCCCCTCTTCTCTCATCCTCTGCCCAAGTAGTTCCTCAGAGTGGCCAAAAATTTGTATTGGAGAAACTCACTCTTCCTCCTTTCAGGCCAGCTGGTAGTGCAAATTTAAAATTCCTTTCTTGGAAAACAGCCTTCCTTTTAGCAATCACTTCAGCAAGAAGGGTATCTGAATTACAGGCCCTTATGGCAGTGGAGCCTTTCATCATCTTTCATGCGGACAGGGTGTCCCTCAGAACCAATCCCTCCTTCATGCCCAAGGTGGTATCCAGTGTGGCTCTTAATCAGTCCATTCATTTGCCAACCTTCTTTCCTAATCCACAGAACAAGGGGGAACAGATACTGCACTCCTTAAATGTTCACAGACAACTTAGATTTTACTTGGGACAGGACTAAACCCCAAAGGAAATCTGAACAACTGCTGACATTTGCTGCAGGGGCAGAGGGGAAGGCTATTTCAAAGCAAACCATTTCTAAATAGGCTGTTGCATTCACTTCTGCTATAAGCACCATGGAAAACCTATCCCGCAGGGGATCAGACCCCAATCAACCAGGGCTGCATCTACCTCTACAGCCTTTCTCAGAGGTGTCCGTACCAGGGACATCCTAGAAGCTGCTACTTGGGAGTCCTGTACATACTTTCACCAAGCATTACCATTTGCCAATTTTATCTAAATGCAGAGCTGGCTTTGCCACTGGAGTCTTGCAGGGCCTTATAGCTGGCCCTAATGCTATCTAAATTCCTCCTCCCATCCTTAACTTTGGGAATCTACCCAACTGTGATGACTGCAACAGTGAAACACAAAGAACATAGTACAGTTGTTTACACTTAGCATAACTGTAGATGTTCATAGGTTCATAGGTTCATACTAGGCTATCTGCCCAAGGGCATTTATAAGCCTAGCCCATAGTTATGTGGCTTTCGCCACCCCTTTAGTTTGAATAAAAACTATGCCTATCATTTTGCTGTGCCTCTGTCAAGCAGTGACACTGAAGTAATCCCTGGGGTATATCTACAATCTCCCATCCATTGATCAAGATTCCTCTTGAACAAGGCCAGAGAGGTGCTCTGCCTCACATGTACCGGGATTTTGTTCCACAGCATAGGGAGTCTCTGGGTGATGAATCTGTCCCTCCAGCACGTTCTATTTATAACCGTGTCAACGTTTAAGTCTCCCGCCCTTGTGGTTCTGAGGGATCTAGATTTTTTGAGGTGAAGCATATTCATCAAATCTGGGTTTGACATGGCCTTATATGTCAGGCACAGGTCACCTCTGAGCAAGCGGTATGAGACTGAATAGAGCTGGAGTTATTTCAGTCGGGCAGCATAAGACATATTTTTGAGACCCTTTATCCTTTTGGTGAGGAACTTTTGGGGCCTTTCAAGCTGCAGCAGGTGTCTGGTCAGATACATTCGAACGGGCATTGTACTCAATCATAGGTCTAATGAGTGATGAGTACAGGGGACGATGACCTCCCTTGATCTAGATGTGAATCCCTTCATGATCAGGTGGGCGATATAGAAGGTTTTCCTAACTACTTTAGCAACATGAGTGTCAAACGAAAGGCTACTGTCAACCTGGGTCCCCAGATCCCTGATGACTTTTTCTGTGCTCAGTGGATTGCCACCTATATGGTAGCTAGGGGTAACCTTGTTTTTCCCGAAGGGTATGACTATGCATTTTGGCGTTTAACTTCAGGCCATGGCTCTGGCACCAGTTATCCGTTTCTGTGAGGCCCTTCTGGAGGATATCTGTGTCAGATGTGTTTTCGACTAAGGCACCCAGTTTGCAGTCATCTGCAAACTTTGTCAGCCATAACCCTCCTGTGTTTGCTTGTACTTCAGAAAAGTAGATGCCGAACAAGAGTGGACCCAGGACTGAGCCCTGTGGGACACCACTTGTGACAGGCTTTGAGTCTGACATGGCTCCAGCAACTCTGACCCTGTGGGTTCTGTCACTTAGCCAGTTTGCAACCCATCTTGTGATGTATGGGTTTACATTCAAGCTGATGAGTTTTTCGATGATACTTGAGTGGGGTATTGTGTCGAAGGCCTTTGCCATGTCGAGGTAGGCTGTATGGACTGCCTTTCCCTCATCAATGGCCTTGGTGACTGTCTCGAAAAGTCAACCAAGTTTAAGAGGCAGGATCTGCCTTTGACAAAGCCAAACTGGGTTGGATCCAAAGTCTGCAAGTTCCCTATGTCTTTATTTATGAGTTCCATTATGATCCTCTCCATGGCTTTGCAGATAAGGCTTGTCAAGCTAATGGGCGGTAATTTCCAGGGTCTGTGGAGGCACCGCCTTATGAAGTGGGACCACAGTCGCCGGCGCCACTCCTTGGGTACGTATCCTGAGGTGAGGCTAAGATTAAACAGCTGTCCTAACTGTGGGTTTAATTCCTCGTTGAGTTCATGAAGCACACAGCCGGGGACACCATCCGGTCCCATGGATGCTGTGTTTTTGCCTTAGTGAGGGCAGTTCTCACCTGGGCGTTGGAGATGTTTGGGGGCTACAATCCTCTGGAATAGATATCTCTCCTTTTGGGGGAGGGGAAGTTTGCACTGAACCTGTCAGCTAGTATGTTGGCAATGTGTGTAGGTTCAGTAATTTTCACATCATTTTGAACTAATTCTGAGCATATCTGGGAGTTTCCTCCTAGGTTTCTAACATAGCTAAAGAAGGCCTTATGATTCTCTTTAGAGTCCTTGGCGATTTTTCTCTCAAAATTTGCCTTGGATGATTTTATGAGAGCTCTTAGTTTTTTACTTATAATGATCAAAGGTGTCTTACCTTTCAAGGATTTTGCTCTATCTTGTAGTAGCCTTCCTCCTTTTGTTGTAGAGCTTGTTTATGGCTGGGGTCCACCAGACTGGACGCTTGCCTTTGGTACAGAGAGTCTTAGTTTTGTTTGGGATTGCCTGATCCATGCAGTCCTGTAGGTGCTGGTAGAAGGCATTTGTAAGTGATTCAGCGGTTTGAGTAATGTATACCACTGGCTCAGGGGCCTTAAAGGAGACCACACTAGTTTTTAGAAGTGTGAAATCGGCTTTTGAGAAGTTTTTCACTGTGGTCTTTTTTGTTTCAGGTGGGGGCGGGATGAGGACCTCCAGCGAGATTAGTTTATGATCTGATCTCACCAGTGAGGGGTATACTTCCGGTGTTGAACATTTTGATCCCATGTTCGTGATGATGAGATCAAGTATGTTTTCTCCTCTTGTGGGGATGGTGACTAGTTGTTCCATGGCATTTGAGTTTATGAACTCCAGGAATCTTTGGGTTAGAGTGTTCGGGCTTGAGTAGTGTTCCCAGTCTATATTAGGGTAGTTGAAGTCACCTAGTATGATGGTGTTTGGAGATACATTTATCCTCCAATGTTTTCAGGAAGGCCATGTGAGGTTCCTGAGTTTGAGAGGGTGGCCTGTAACATGCTACAAATTGCAGAGCAGTCTTGCCTATGGTTAATTGCACCTGGATGGTCTCCGATGCATCGTGCGTTGCCACCAACCTTGAGGTGTTGGTGTCCTTTATGAATATGGACACCCCCCCTCCTTTCTTCGTGTTGTCCGGATTTTGGGGCCGGAACGCATGATATGAGGTGAAACCTGTTAGTGCTGGGGTGCTCTCAGGAGCCTTGAACCAGGTTTCTGTCACAGCACAGACATCGATGTTCTCCATATTGAGAAGGGCCTCGAGTGCGTGCATCTTGAGATTGAGACTTCTGGCATTGAGCAGCATTACCCTTAGTTTTTCCTTTTTGGTGTTCTAGGGTGGTAGGTTTAGAATTTGAGCCTTGCCTAAAAAGGCACTATGGGGTGGCAAGAGCCTTTGCCAATATCCGAAGCCCAGGGTGACAGGTGCAAGCCGTCCCTTGCGAAGCAGCGTGGCTTGTCCAGCATGTTATCCCAGGCAGACAGACATTGGATCCCCTTTGAATGACACCAGAATTTAAGCCAATTATTAAAGCTGATCATCTTATCACTGTATTGTGGCATCATTCTAGGTGAAGGTAGGATACTGCTCAAGGTCAGGGTCATACCTGCCTGGGCTACATAATCAGAGAGCTCCTCGATGTCCCTTTCATGTAGTCCAAGGAGGTACATCTCAGGTCGTTGACACCAGCGTGGACAATGACTGAGTCATACTTGTACCTGCTGTTGAGAGACCTGAGTGCTTGCGTTATGTGGCGGATTCTAGAGCCCGACAGGCAGCTTACTGTGACCTTCTCTTTACTCAGTCTGGTGAGCGGGACGTCAGTGTGTCTGACTATGGAATCACCAATGACAAGTGTGTCTGGCATTTTGTTTGGCCTTAAGGGCTGTGACTGTTTGACACACTGACTGTGTGGTCTATGTGTTGCATGTGTTGGGTCGTGAGGTGGTAGTTGTTTGGGTGTCTGCTTTGGTGGCCTCTGCTGTTTTGGTAAATTTTTGATCGTAGCCTCCGAGTATGTCTTTGTGTGAGTATGTGTATGATTTGAAGTTGTGATGGCACCATGTGTGACTGGGTATGTATTGTGTGTGGTTACCTTCTCCTCCTGTCTGGTCTTGCCAGTCCTATGTTGAGAGAGCTCAGCCTCCAGTATGGCCGTATAGTTGCATCTCTCGCATGTATTTGTGTTTTGTGGGAGAAGTAGAGGATTGTCTGTGTACATGAGGCAATTGTAACATTGCCTCAATATTCCCAGGTTCACCAGTTGAGCTGGAGAGGACACTAGCAACTGATCCCTCGACATACTAGAAGTAGTAGATAAAGAGACTTTCAAAGGACTCCGGGGGAAGTGGGTTTTAGGCTGGTGGGGTACTATCTATAATAAGAGTGCTTTATCAAGGTGCAAGTACTGTAGGAGTAAGTGCTAGGCTTTACAGATAGAGAATAGTCTACTTGGGAATCAAGTAGAGATGAACTTTTCAGTTATAGGATATGCTGGTTAGATCAGCAGTACAGCTCGAGGAAGGTAGTTCTAAGGGAAAATTGGAAGAGTGGAATTTAGATGGCCCAAGTAGTTTAACCTTGTTTAACCGCCGCTGCTGTTGTGTGCAACAGTGGTAACTCCGCGCTAAATCGTGCTTACGCGCGTTTAGCGTGTTTTATAGCAGGGGGCTGAAGGGAGCCAGGAATTGGCCCAAAACGACCAATGGACTACTAGTTTCTGGCTGAAACTTCACCAAATCGGACAAAAAGGCCGCTCAGTGCTTCCCACACCCACTGGTAAGCAAAGAAACTTCCCTCCTTCCTAATAAGGCAATGGATCAGTAACAGGAACTAAAAATAAAGCCCAGGGATCAGCAACTCTGAAACTGGACTACTCTAGTTCAGTAAGGCGGGAAAACAAGAGATTTTTTTTGTTTTATTACAGAGACAAGGAAAAAAACAGACAGTAAATGCTATAAATGCTGTAAATCGGCTAGCGTACTTTAGTGTGTAGCCTACAGAAACAATTTGCAACAATTAGTAACTTAAAGTGCAATAAACTGTGTAAAATGCAGAAATCACTTAAAGTAGCAGTAAAACAGGCGAAATGCAGTCGCTAGCTTAAATAACAGTGCGAAAGCCACAAAAATACTTATATCTGGTAGAAAGTCACTCTTTTAGCTCTCTGCTGCTTGGATCACTCTGCAGGCCACCACGAGGATCTGTGCTGAGTTGGTACAAGCTGGAAAAACGCGTGTTTAGCGTGTTTTATAGCAGGGGGCTGAAAGGAGCTAGGAATTGGCCCAAAACGACCAATGGACTACTAGTTTCTGGCTGAAACTTCACCAAATCGGACAGAAAGGCTGCTCAGTGCTTCCCACTCCCACTGGTAAGCAAAGAAACTTCCCTCCTCCCTAATAAGGCAATGGATCAGTAACAGATACTAAAAACAAAGCCCAGGGATCAGCAACTCTGAAACTGGACTACTCTAGTTCAGTAAGGCGGGAAAGAGGTTTTTTTTTTTTTTTTTGTTTTTTTACAGAGACAAGGAGAAAAACAGACAGTAAATGCTATAAAAACAATTCACATGCAGTGCAAACTGGCACACTTGAGTATGTAGCAATATTAGTCCACACACAGTATGAAAAAAATGTAATTAAATTAAAAAGGACTAAAAGCAAGTGCAGAAAGGGTTTATTAGATAGAATGCGGTAAAGAGACGGGACTGGGGGAGTGTCCTAGATCAAATCTACAGTGGGGCGGGCACTGCAAAAGCCACCAAATTTAAACTACATCCATGAACAGGGAGGGGGGGTGGGGAAGACAGTTTCAACAGAGCTAGATCTGAGGAATCAGTCCAAGTTATAACACCCACAATAAAATGCAGGAAATATACTTAAATCAGCTTATGTCCAGTTGATGTATGCAGACAAATCTCAGTAGCAAGCAGCTCTACTTAAAATGATTACCAGAGATGTAACCAACACAGGTTTTAATGTTATCAGAAAACCCCCCAAGCTAATTAACACTTAAAGGAATTTCAGAGCAGTTTAACAAGTAGTGCAGAGCTTCAGACACACACACAAGACAGTTTCAACAGAGCTAGATCTGAGGAATCAGTCCAAGTTATAACACCCACAATAAAATGCAGGAAATATACTTAAATCAGCTTATGTCCAGTTGATGTATGCAGACAAATCTCAGTAGCAAGCAGCTCTACTTAAAATGATTACCAGAGATGTAACCAACACAGGTTTTAATGTTATCAGAAACCCCCCCAAGCTAATTAACACTTAAAGGAATTTCAGAGCAGTTTAACAAGTAGTGCAGAGCTTCAGACACACACACAAGACAGTTTCAACAGAGCTAGATCTGAGGAATCAGTCCAAGTTATAACACCCACAATAAAATGCAGGAAATATACTTAAATCAGCTTATGTCCAGTTGATGTATGCAGACAAATCTCAGTAGCAAGCAGCTCTACTTAAAATGATTACCAGAGATGTAACCAACACAGGTTTTAATGTTATCAGAAACCCCCCCAAGCTAATTAACACTTAAAGGAATTTCAGAGCAGTTTAACAACTAGTGCAGAGCTTCAGACACACACACAAGACAGTTTCAACAGAGCTAGATATGAGGAATCAGTCCAAGTTATAACAACCACAATAAAATGCAGGGAATATACTTAAATCAGCTTATGTCCAGTTGATGTATGCAGACAAATCTCAGCAGCAAGCAACTCTACTTAAAATGATTACCAGAGATGTAACCAACACAGGTTTTAATGTTATCAGAAACCCCCCCAAGCTAATTAACACTTAAAGGAATTTCAGAGCAGTTTAACAACTAGTGCAGAGCTTCAGACACACACACACACAAGACAGTTTCAACAGAGCTAGATCTGAGGAATCAGTCCAAGTTATAACAACCACAATAAAATGCAGGAAATATACTTAAATCAGCTTATGTCCAGTTGATGTATGCAGACAAATCTCAGTAGCAAGCAACTCTATTTAAAATGATTACAAGAGATGTAACCAACACAGGTTTTAATGTTATCAGAAACCCCCCAAGCTAATTAACACTTAAAGGAATTTCAGAGCAGTTTAACAACTAGTGTAGAGCTTCAGACACACACACAAGACAGTTTCAACAGAGCTAGATATGAGGAATCAGTCCAAGTTATAACAACCACAATAAAATGCAGGGAATATACTTAAATCAGCTTATGTCCAGTTGATGTATGCAGACAAATCTCAGCAGCAAGCAACTCTACTTAAAATGATTACCAGAGATGTAACCAACACAGGTTTTAATGTTATCAGAAACCCCCCCCCCCCAAGCTGATTAACACTTAAAGGAATTTCAGAGCAGTTTAACAACTAGTGCAGAGCTTCAGACACACACACACAAGACAGTTTCAACAGAGCTAGATCTGAGGAATCAGTCCAAGTTATAACAACCACAATAAAATGCAGGAAATATACTTAAATCAGCTTATGTCCAGTTGATGTATGCAGACAAATCTCAGTAGCAAGCAACTCTACTTAAAATGATTACCAGAGATGTAACCAACACAGGTTTTAATGTTATCAGAAAACCCCCAAGCTAATTAACACTTAAAGGAATTTCAGAGCAGTTTAACAACTAGTGCAGAGCTTCAGACACACACACAAGACAGTTTCAACAGAGCTAGATCGGAGGAATCAGTCCAAGTTATAACAACCACAATAAAATGCAGGAAATATACTTAAATCAGCTTATGTCCAGTTGATGTATGCAGCCAAATCTCAGTAGCAAGCAACTCTACTTAAAATGATTACCAGAGATGTAACCAACACAGGTTTTAATGTTATCAGAAACCCCCCCAAGCTAATTAACACTTAAAGGAATTTCAGAGCAGTTTAACAACTAGTGCAGAGCTTCAGACACACACACAAGACAGTTTCAACAGAGCTAGATCTGAGGAATCAGTCCAAGTTATAACAACCACAATAAAATGCAGGAAATATACTTAAATCAGCTTATGTCCAGTTGATGTATGCAGACAAATCTCAGTAGCAAGCAACTCTACTTAAAATGATTACCAGAGATGTAACCAACACAGGTTTTAATGTTATTAGAAACCCCCCCAAGCTAATTAACACTTAAAGGAATTTCAGAGCAGTTTAACAACTAGTGCAGAGCTTCAGACACACACACAAAACAGTTTCAACAGAGCTAGATCTGAGGAATCAGTCCAAGTTATAACAACCACAATAAAATGCAGGAAATATACTTAAATCAGCTTATGTCCAGTTGATGTATGCAGACAAATCTCAGTAGCAAGCAACTCTACTTAAAATGATTACCAGAGATGTAACCAACACAGGTTTTAATGTTATCAGAACCCCCCCCCAAGCTAATTAACACTTAAAGGAATTTCAGAGCAGTTTAACAACTAGTGCAGAGCTTCAGACACACACACAAGACAGTTTCAACAGAGCTAGATATGAGGAATCAGTCCAAGTTATAACAACCACAATAAAATGCAGGGAATATACTTAAATCAGCTTATGTCCAGTTGATGTATGCAGACAAATCTCAGTAGCAAGCAACTCTTGTTCGAGTGTATTCACTGTTGCAGTCCTGGTTATCCTCCCTCCAGCCTTCTGACTTTTCTTGGCTATACCTCTACTCTTCTTTAGTATGATTAAAAGCTTTTTGGTGTATTTGCTTTTTTATTGGAGGTATATCCTTGTATATATTTATATTTGTTATTGCTTCCCATTATGGGGGCACTTGACATCTGGGGCAAGAAAAACTGATGTAATGGCATCGGCTGCATGTTTTATACCCCTGACTACCTGACGTCACAGTAGAAGAGACAGCAACTGACGCAGGACCCAAGACTTTGTTAATCAGGCCAACTGAGGTGCTACTGCAAGCAGATAACCCAAATGTGATGACTGCAGCAGTGAATACACTTGAACATCTACATTTATGGTAAGTGTACACAACTGTACTCTACCCACCCACCTGGAAGCAAGCAGAGGATGTTTGCCTGTCTCATCTTTGATTATTTCATGCTGTATTTGTGAAAAGATTGGTATGTATCGCTCAGGTTTTCACTGGTTCATCAATTCATCCAGGCTTCCAGAGTATGCCAATAAGTACCCTGTTAAGGAAATCTGACTGTACTTTTTTTGTGTATCCTTTAACGTGTAGGAGTTTTGCAGGTGCAGGGACAGTAGATATACTTGGCTACTAAACAAAATAATTGAATTTGTTGTGTAAAAAAGTTCTACACAAAGACTTCTCACTGTCAGTGTGATCTCTCGGGACAGGGCTTAACGTTGTTTCATGCCCCACTGCTCCCTGTTCAAAAAGTAGCTAAATTTCTCCAAGACTACTCCAACAAGAAGCTGGATGTCTTCCAGGTCTTCCCACAAATGCCCTACCTAAACCAGATTAAGTTAACAATGAAGCTCACCCTCAGGAGAATGAGTGCTACATGGCTGATGACATTCTGCCACAGTCCAAAAGCCATCCTAGGCTTGTATCTGACCCCGACTCTAATTTTTGAGAGCCCTAGATTTGCGCTTCTGAATGATGCAATGCTCTCTAACATCACCATGTCCTCCTAAGTCAAAATCATGTCACCATTAGCTTTTCCAGATCCCTCTACTGTCTTGTGGTTATGATGCCCATGGAGTGGTAATGAGGGTGAAGGCAGTATTTATTTCAGTGTTTGTAAAACTACAGTATACATACCTAAGCTGCCTTACCACATTATGGCCTCCAATATAGTTTTCTCTTCTAGATGTAGTTTAAGCTGGGAAGGGCCTTGACATTTTTTCCCCCATACCAGCCTACCCTCACCCACCCCACCTCAAGATCTAATATCGTTGGACTAGGAGGTTTTGTTATTCTTTAAAAAAACGTCAGCCTTGTGCAGATTTTTCTAACACGAGCCCCTGACATTGAAGGCTAAAGTAGCCTTCCCTCACCTGAAGACTCTGATTCCTCTTATTCTGAAGTGGACAACCTAGCATTTCTCTTAGATGTTTGAGGGCAACCACTCCTTGGCTTCTCCCTCATTTGGTGATACCCTCAATAGGATTAAGAATCACTTTAAATTGGTATGTAAGAGCTTTTTATACCCAGTAAAGAGAGAAAACTTCTCAGTCTACCAGAGGCAAAACCTGTAGCCACGGTGCCTGTCAGATCTCTTAGAAGATGATTTTACCTATATGTTCTTGGGACATGATTCCAAATCCCTTGCTCCTGTGAAGCCTGACCACAGCTGTAGGGTTAAGGATTCCTGAAAGTACATGTACAAAACTCCTGCTGATAATTCAGCTGTGGTGTTCCTGGATAACAGGGGTCTAATAGAGTTCTGGTCATAAACGCACTTCCCAATGACAGGAAAAGTAAGATATTGAAATATTTTGTGATGAAAGTCTATTTCTACCACTTTGGCTTTTAGATTTTTTAAATGCCAAACAAGTTGTACTAAAAGACATTTCTGTCTCAGCTGAAGGGCAATGTTGAGAAGATAAGACCTGAAATCCTTACTGAGATGGCAGTAAGGACAGCATTTTGCATTTTGGTATCAAAATTCTGAATTCATTATGGAGGATAGAATCTGGATTCCCAACAGTGACATATATTCTTCTTAAATGTTGCATAGTGTAAAGAAAACCGAGAGACCCAATTTAAGGAAATTTTGCATTTGAAGGCAGAAGAGGTTTTTTTTTGTTTTGTTTTTTCTTGGGCTGTATCACAAGATGTCCTTCCATTTCACTGTTGCAGTATTCATTACATTAGGGATCCAGTGCCAAGGTCAGCCTGATATCCGGCTAGTTTATCAAAGCCTTGGGTTGCTTTAAGGTACATCATACATCACACGTATGCTCCTAACATCACATAGGGCATAAAGATGACGTCTGGATGTGCCATCCTTAGAACTACTACTCCACCAGTCCAAACACCATCTCTTGATTATTGGTCTAACACCCGTTCCATTGCTGGTTCACCAAGCCACTGCAGATGAGTACCCATCTGAGGTTCTTTTTTTTACTTATCTTTCTTTTATTGTTGCTTCCAGGGATTCATGTCATCAAATAGGAGTAAATGCCAGTGTCGGAGACAGATTCCCCATAAAGACTGCCACAAACAGTGTGTTTTGCCTTGGCACCTCATAACGACCTTGTATCCTGTTCCATCTTTCAGGCCCTTGTACCTCAAACCCTTCATAGTAGACTTTTATCCTTTGGTGCTTTATCTTGAAAACCAGCATCCAAAACCGCCTGTGAAGAACATGATGGAGGGAACTTCCTACTCTGATGGACAGCTGTCAGTGAAGGAGGCCAAGAATCCTAGTCCAGAATCTTCTGCTGTAGAGCCTCCACTGGACTTCTCTCCTGAGGCGAGTGTCTGCCCGGTGGTTCATCTGACTTTATCATTGGATTTCTCTGCTGCAACCAGATTGGAGGCCAGCAGGGATCCGACTTTAAGCACATCATATGAGTCATTGCAGAAGTCTGCCTCGAACGTTCAGGGGGAACCACGTCTGATTATCTCGGAGAGGCCTAAGGGTGTTCCTCAAATATTAGTCCGAGAAGTCATCTCTCCTCCTATTATTGAGTGCTGTCCTGGGTCAGAGCCTTCCAAATTTTATAAGGCTGATTTCCCATTGAGGAAAAAGCACAACACTAAACATATTACTGCTGCTCCTAAGGATACACAGAGTGAACGGCAGTCCTTCACTCAGGGCTTTAGTGCTTTGATGGCATTGAAACCTCCTCAGGGAGTTTTGGTTCCAGCCTCCCTTAGAGGGAGACCCACGGAACAGGATTCCTCAGAGGTGGCACTAGATTCGGATGAGGAATGTGTTGCTTACTCTCAGATTCCCACTTCTTTGGACTGTGGATCAGAGGAAGAGGAATTTACCAGTCCTGATACTCCCTTTGAAGAGATTTCTTCTGGAGACACTATCTCCAGGATAATGAAGTTTGTTAAATGAGATTGTGCTTAGGTTTCTTAGGTACATAAAAGGTGGTATGAGTTACTGCAGATCGATTCTACTAAACAGTCTGCTGTTCCTCCTATTTTGGCTGCCTTGTTGGATGCATTTTTTCCAGTGCTTCTAAGGCTCCGACTCCTTGCTCCCATGAAACCTGATAGATTCTATACAGTGGCTGAGAACTGTAAATTTTTGTATAAGTGTTATCCTGCTGATGCCTTCGCTTCGTAGTGTTTGTATCTTCTGACAAGCCATCTCAGTTGCTTCCTTTGCTAAAGTTGCTGCCCTCTGATAAAAATAGCAGAACATTGAAAGGCTAGACAAGAAAGTTTATACCTCTGCTACCTTGGCTTTCAGGATTAATTATCAAACCCATATATCCAGGTATTTGGTGGTAGTCCTATCCCAGGCTTGTCAGGTTATTTCTGATCTACCAGACTCCGAGGGTAAAACTTCTGCTCTTTCCCTGTTAGGGACTTCCTCCCATCCAGTGTAGTTATGATGCAGCAGATGCACATCTTCTAGGGCTGCTGCTTTTGGGTCAGTGATGAGGAGGTATTCTTGGCTTCAGCTTCAACCTTTGCCTGATGGTATTAAGACTAAGTTGATGGATGCCTCTCTTAATAACAAACACTTGTTTGACAAAGCTGCTACTGCTATGTTTAAGTCCCTCCTGGGTAAGGGCAAGGCTTTACAAGAATTTAAATATGTGTTTGTTTCTTCTGTGCTTAAATTTCAGAGAAACTTCCCGAATAAGGCAGCCTTTGTTTGCAGGCTATCTCATCCTCCTCCTAAGGGATAAAAGGGTGGCATGTGGGTTCCTCCTGCTAAGGATACTCAGACTTCTGTGCCTCAGAAGTCTCATTTTCCAGATAAACCAGGTGCTGTCTGACTATCTTATTCTTCACCTCTCTCTCTCTCTTTCTGTTTGGCTACAGATTACTCAGGATTCCTGGGTCCTGTCCATTATATGTCAGGGATATTTCATGGCTTGGAAATCCCTTCCTCACCCCCCCTCATGAGCAATTCTCCTTTCCAGAGGTCCTTCGGGACCTTTTGACTCAGGGTGCTATTCAAGAGGTGCCTGTGTCCCAAAAGGGAAGGGGGTTCTATAATAGGATGGTTGTAGTTCCAAGAAAATAGGGTACTTGGAAACAAATTCTGGACCTCTCTCATCTAAACACTTTTCTGAAGGTTCTGAATGTACCGTCTTTTCAACTGTTGTCCCATCAGACTTTGATCCATCGTTTGCTTCCTCAGACTTATATTGTTGTCTCTGGGTCTCAAGGATGCTCATCTCTATGTCCTGATCCATCCCCTTTTCAGGATGTTTTTACATTTCTCTGTTGCTTCATGGCATTTTCAGTTCTCTGATTTGCCCTTTGACCTTTCTACTGCCCCAAGAGCATTCACCAAATGCCTCACTCTTGTGATTGCATTTTGCAGGCTACATGGGATCCTAGTTATTCTTTACTTAGATGATGACCAGTTTCAGGCAGTCTTTCAGAGATCTTGTTGCAAAATTTTCATATTGGCATTTCCCTTCTGCAAGGCCTGAAGTTCACAGTAAACATTAAAAACGTCTTTTCTGACTCCTCCTCAGGATCTTATTTTCTGGGGTGCAGGATCCAGACGGTGCCTATGCTGGCATCCCTGCCTCCTCCCAAGTCCTTAACACTGATTTTCTTCTTTCAAGCTTTTCTGCCTCTGGCTTCTGTTATAGTCAGGGAGTTTCTGAAAGTTCTGGGATTCATGGAATCCACCATTCCTATGCTCCCTCTGGCTAAACTCCACATAAGAAAGTTTCAGTGGGTTCTGAAGTCAGATTAATTTCAACATTTATTTATTTATTTATTTTAATTTATTTAACATTTGTTGACCGGGAATGTCCGACTAGGTTCCACAGAGCCTGTTTTCAGCGGAGGCCCGGGGAGAAATGCTCCAGATGCATGTCTTTGGAATGTGGGAGGAAACCGGAGTACCCGGAGGAAACCCACACGAACACAGGGAGAACATGAAAACTCCACACAGAAGGCACCCCAGCCGAGAATCGAACCGGAGAACCTCTTGCTGTGAGGCGACAACCTTAACCGCTGCACCACTGTGCCGCCCTAACATGCATATCCCCTAGAATTTGTAGTTCCTCTTCTACCTTGTCTCAAGAAGGAACTTCAGTTGTCTCTAAATCCAGGGCTCCCTTTTCACAACCCTTTTTTTCCTCTCAGGAGCTGTTCACAGATGCTTCAAATGTGGGATAGGGAGCAACTTTTGGCTTCCTAAAGGTGCAGGGCATGTGGTTTCCTCTTCAACAAAAAAAGCACATCAGTGTTACAGAGATGAGTGCTCTTCTGCTGGAACTTCAGGCTTTCCATCCTCTTTCTCCCCAGGACCACTCAAGGTGTTTACAGAGAATATCAGCGTAATGTGGTATGTAAACAAACAGATCTTATGTTCTTTGCCGGTTGCCACTCCTAGTATGGGATCTTGCTATCCAGTATCAAGTGAATCGTCTGGCAGTTTACATTCCCTCAGGTCAAAAATTGTGGCAGACACTCTGAGCAAGTCCTTAACTCAATCTAACGAATGGATGCTTCATAGGCATGTGTTTCTGGACATTGTCCGCCAGTGGGGCACTCCTCAAATCGATCTTTTTGCCTCCCCTCTGAACAGACAACTTCCTCTTGTGCCAGAGTCCCAGGTCTTGTTTGGAAGGTGGACACAGTCTTTTTCTTGGAAAGGGATATTTGTTTACACTTTCCCTCCCCTTCCACTCATTCTAAAAGTCCCGTTCAAAATTCAGCAGGATGCTACCAAAAATCATGTTGGTGACTCCCTTTTGACCGAGACAGCATTGGTTCCCTCTTCTGCATTTAGCCAAGGGCAATCATCACAAGTTACTTCACAGGGTTAGATCTACACACACAGGGCAAGGGATCTCTCATTCATTCCCACCTATCCACTCTTCAACTGACACTATGGGTGACAGGATTTTGATTCCACATAGACACCTTTTTTCTGAGGATGTGCTTGATTCCACATTGACACCTTTTTTTCTGAAGATGTTCTTGGGGTCCTGCAGGAGGCCAGGAAACCCAATACTAGGAAATCCTACTAGGAAATCCTACTTATCCAAATGGAAGAGGTTTTCGGTTTGGTGTCTTTCTTGTAACCTGGATCCATTTTTCTGGATGTTCCTTTGGTTTTCTCTTATCTGTATGAATTGCTCAGTGCTGGGTTGGCTTATTCTTTTAAGGCCTACTTATCAGCTATCTCTGCTTTTCTGTCTTTACCTCCTCCTTTAGTTTCTGGATTTGAGGCTAAACAGTTCCTTAAAGGCATCCTTCATATTAGGCCTCCCAGAAAGTGTGTTCCTCCTCCCTGGGATTGTAATTTTATTTTGGAAAAATTAACACAGGCTTCTTTTGAGCCTGCACCTTCAGCTTTCTTGCAACATTGCTCTTGGACTACTGTACTTTTGTTAGCCCTTACTTGTACCAAATCGGTGTCAGAGATTCAAACCCTTATGTCTTGCCCTCCTTTTTTAGTGTTTCATAAGGACAGGGTGTCCTTGCATACTAATCCTCCTTTTATGCCCAAGGTGATGAATGAGTTGTCTCTTAAGCAGTCTGTTCATTTGCCCACTTTTTCCCTTCTCAGCAGTCTGCCAGTGAGAAGGTGCTGCACATGGATGTGCATAGACAGTCAAGATTTTATTTGGATAAGACTGTCTATTAGAAAATCTGATCAGCTCTTAGTATGTATTTCACTGTTGCAGTCATTACTCTTGGGTTATCCTGTTGGCAGGCTACCTTCAGTCGGCCTGAATTCCAAAGTCCTGGTCTGGCGTCTGTTGCTGTTGCCTCTTCCCTGACGTCAGTGCGCCAGGGGTATAAAAGATGCAGCTGACGCCATTTTCTTCAGTCTTTCTTGCCGCTCGGTGCCCGAAGCAAAAGCAGTTCGCAAGTGCCGGTCGGCCGACTCCTGAGATTTTCAGATCCGAATTTCAGAATCGAAGTCTTCATTAAAGCTAAGTGCCCCATTGGGGAAACTTTTTTCTTGCTCCAGACCAATGTCAGAAAAAGTTAACAATTGTATTTCTTGTGGGAAGCAAATACCTCATAAGGATTTTCATTCTTACAGTATTCCTTGCCTAGGCCCTGACCACGATGTTGCTAGCTGTTGGTTTTGTGCTAGATTTAACCAACGCACTATTAAGCGTTGGTTCGATTTTGCATTTCATTACTTTGGCCGAAAATTTAACTATATAATGCCGTCGGAAGAGCCAACGACCGGAGTTTACAAAAAACGCAAGGACAAGGAAAAGGATTGGCATCCGAGGTCCAAAACCGACGACGAGGCCTCTGCTAGGCCAGTCGCCGGTTCTCAGTGAGGCACTTTCGCAGCCCCTGACATCTGCTACCTCAGAGCCACAGGCCGCTTCCGACTCCCATGTGGAGCCAATTGGGCCTGTGGATACTCAAGGTATTGGACACTTGGAAATCATTCCCTCAGATGGGTCTGGAGCCGCTGAGCAGGCATCGGCTTCTGAGGGTGTCTTCAGACCTACACAGTTATATGTTAAGCCATCTTCGGCTTCAAAGATAAAGACTAAAGCAGTTCTAAAGACAAAGAAACAAGTTCAGCATTCTCCTACTCAGGCTTCCATGCCTAAAAAACAGATGCTTAAAATGGCAGAAGACCTAATTACTTTGATCAGGGGTTCCCATCCCCCTCCTGATAAGAGCCCTAGACAAGAGACAGAATATGATTCTTCTGATCAGGTTTCAATTTCCTCTGATTCCTCTTTTGAACAGGGATACTCTTTTCCTCCCTACGATCAATCTGATGCTGAAGAATCCATTCCTTCAGCCTCTCCTCCTGAGGATTATTCTTTTGGGGAAAACCTGCATACCATGAGGGAGCATTTTCACTGGGAGAGCCAAGATTACTCAGAATCTAAGAAAAGGCTCAGAGACTTTCTTCTACTACCTCAGCACAGACCTCTTGCTATTCCACCTGTTCTAGACATTGTAGATGTATTTTCAGAGTCCGGCCTGTCTCCTGACTCTTTACCCCCCTGCACCTGCTAAGCCAGACAGATACTACAGGGTCCCAGACTCTCATAAATTTCTATATAAAAACCCCGCTGCTGACCCAGAAACTATATCTCAGGGTCCCAAAGGGGTCAAGGCATCCACTGCAAAAAACCCTGTCCCCTCTGATAGGGATTCTAGGGCACTGGACAGATGGGGGGAAAAAGTTTACACTTCTGCTACTTTGTCTGTAAGGGCTTTAAATTGTCAGTTTCATATGCTTAAATATCAGCAATACTTAATGTCACTGCTTAAACAGAAAATGTTGACAAATTCTGAATGTTCTGAGAACAAGGAAATGCATGATTTTTTGCATGCAGCTGAAGAAGTGGGAAAGCATACTTTGCAATGTGGTTATGATTCACTGGAGGCGTCTTGCAGGGCTGCTGTTACAGGTTCTGTCATTAGAAGGCATGCTTGGTTAAAGGAACAGAATCTGCCTGATCATGTTTAAGCAAACTAATTAGATGCTCCATTGCAACATGATACTTTGTTTGGTGCCAAGGCAGAAGAGGTGTTGAAGAAAATGGAGGATAAAGCAAAATCCATGCAGACGGTTAAGGATTTCCTACAGGTACAGACACCCAGATTTAGCAGGAACTGGCCTTCAAAGAATTGGTCCTTTCCAGTGTCAGACAGGCCACAAAGAGGAAGATACAGATGTCCCAGTGGTAGATCTCAGCCCCAAGGCTCATACAGGCCTAAACAATGGGGTGCTCCTACCTCCAAAAGCGGAGAAGACAAATCACAACCATACAGGAAACAGTCCCAATGACTTTCCTCTGCCAGATCCAAGCACTTATCTTTTGGCAGCCCCCTTGGGGGGGAAAGCTAGCACTTTTTTCTACAAATTGGCAAATGATTACCCAGGACAAGTGGGTCTTGAACATAGTGTCCCAGGGCTACAGGTTCCACGTTCACACCCTGCCAAGGGCAAAAGGTATGCCAGACCTGCCACACAATCAGTGGGCAGAGGCACAAAGGCAAATTGCATCCCTCATGGACATGAGGGCTATTCAACAAGTACCACAGCAAGAGCAGGGACAAGGATTTTACTCTAGACTTTTCTTGGTGCCCAGAAAGGACAAAGCCTGGAGACCAATACTGGACCTGTCTATACTAAACACGTTTCTGGATGTTCCACAATTCAAGATGTTGACTCTGCAGCAGCTACTGTCCATGCTGGGCAAGAAGGCTTGGCTCGTAACTTTGGACCTAAAAGAGGCATACCTGCATGTTCCAATCAGACAATCTTGCAGAAGATACCTCAGATTCATAGCTGGCTCAATGCACTACCAATTCTCTGCACTGCCCTTTGGCTTATCTACTGCACCCAGGGTCTTCACAAAATGCCTGACACCAGTAATTGCATTTTGCAGACAAAGAGGAATTCAAATATATCCTTACTTGGACGACTGCCTTATTCAAGCAGAGAACAAAGACATTCTTCTAAAGCATCTGGCGTTTGAAAAAAGATTACTAATTTGCCTAGGGTACACAGTAAACAAAAAGAAATCAAAACTAGTACCCTCTCAAGAAATAATATTCCTGGGTGCAAGCTTAAATACAACTGCCCAGATGGCTTATCTCACGCCAGACAAACAAAGGCAACTGACTTCATACTTCAAAAAGTTGGCAACCAAGACCCAGTTATCTGCAAGGAAAATACTGCAGGCCTTGGGCTTCATGGCATACTGCATTCTGCTAATTCCATATGCCAGATTGCATATGAAGAAACTACAATGATATCTAAAAAGTGTTTGGACACAACATTGCCACAGCCTAGAAATGAGAAGTTATGTACTTACCATAATGTTCCATGTTAGTTGTCTTCTTCTCGCCTACTTTCTGGTTGGATGGGTTCGGAGCCGAACCTCTGCTCCGACTCGGCCTAATACTAAAGCTTGAGAGCAATTTTTGCCGGCTCGAGACTATGCTATGTCCCATAATGCTTGGCGTCATATACCCAGATCTCGTTTGATAGCTAACACTATGGACATATATGGACCCCTCTAGAAGAGCTAGCAAAAAAGAGGGAGCAAGGGAGCTAGCTGGGAATATAACTGAAGTAGCAATAACTCTCACACGGTACTCTAGATTTTCCCAGGCTAAGGGGGATGGAGGGTGGGACACAAGAAAGAAGGCAAGAAGAAGACAACTAACATGGAACATTATGGTAAGTACATAACTTCTCAATGTTAAGTTGTCAATCTCGCCTTCATTCTTGCTGGATGGGACAGTGTCCCTAGCACCTAAGTTCTGGGTGGCTCATAGGTTCATAGGTTCATACTAGGCTATCTGCCCGAGGGCATTTATAAGCCTAGCCCATAGTTTTGTGGCTTACGCCACCCCTTTAGTTTGGAGAAACTATGCCCATTATTTTGCTGTGCCTCTGTCGAGCAGTGACACTGAGGTAACCCCTGGGGTGTATCTGCGATCTCCCATCCATTGGTCAAGATTCCTCTTGAACAAGGCCAGCGAGGTGCTCTGCCTCACATAAACCGGGATTTTGTTCCACAGCATACGGAGTCTTTGGGTGATGAATCTATCCCTCCAGCACATCCTATTAATAACCGTGTCGAGGTTTAAGTCTCCCGCCCTTGTGGCTCTGAGGGATCTAGATTTTTTGAGATGAAGCATGTTCATCAAATCTGGGTTTGACATGGCCTTGTATGTCAGGCATAGGTCACCTCTGAGCAAGTGGTAAGCAACTGAATATAACTGGAGTTCTTTCAGTCGGGCAGCATAAGACAGATTTTTGAGACCCTTTATCCTTTTGGTGAGGAACTTTTGTGGCCTCTCCAGCTGCTGCAAGTGTCGGGTCAGATACCGAGTGGGGCATTGTACTCTATCATTGGTCTGATGAGTGATGAGTATAGGGAGACTATGACTTCCCTTGATCTAGATGTGAATCCCTTCATGATAAGTTGGGCAATGTAGAAGGTCTTCCTAACTACTTTAGCAATATGAGTGTCGAATGAAAGGCTACTGTCAACCTGGGTTCCCAGGTCCCTAATAACTTTTTCTGTGTTCAGGGGATTGCCACCTATATGGGAGCTAGGGGTAACCTTATTTTTCCCGAAGGGTATGACTATGCATTTTTTGGCATTTAACTTTAGGCCATGGCTCTGGCACCAGTTATCCGTTTCTGTGAGACCCTTCTGAAGGATATCTGTGTCGGATGTGTTTTCAACTACGGCGCCCAGTTTGCAGTCATCTGCAAACTTTGTCAGCCATAACCCTCCTGTGTTTGCTTGTACTTCAGAAAAGTAGATGCCAAACAAGAGTGGGCCCAGGACTGAGCCCTGTGGGACACCACTTGTGACAGGCTTTGAGTCTGACATGGCGCCAGCAACTCTGACCCTGTGGGTTCTGTCACTCAGCCAGTTTGCAACCCATCTTGTAATGTATGGGTTTACATTTAAGTTGATGAGTTTTTCAATGATACCCGAGTGAGGTATTGTATCAAAAGCCTTCACCAGGTCTAGGTAGGCTGTATGGACTGCCTTTCCTCGTCAATGGCCTTGGTGACTGTTTCAAAAAGTCAACCAAGTTTAGAAGGCATGATCTGCCTTTGACAAAGCCAAACTGGGTTGGATCCAAAGTCTGCAAGTTCCCTATGTCTTTATTTATGAGATCCATTACGATCCTCTCCATGGCTTTGCAGATAAGGCTTGTCAAGCTAATGGGACGGTAATTTCCAGGGTCGGTGGAGGCACCACCTTTGTGGAGTGGGACCACAGTCGCTGTGCACCACTCCTGGGTGTATCCGGAGGTGAGACTAAGATTAAACAGCTGTCCTAACTGTGGGTTTAATTCCTCGTTGAGTTCATGGAGCACACAGCCGGGGACACCATCAGGTCCCATGGATGCTGTGTTCTTTGCCTTGGAGAGAGCAGTTCTCACCTGGGCGTTAGAGATGTTTGGGGGGCTACAATCATTTGGTATAGATATCTCTCCTTTAGGGGAGGGGAGAAGTTTGCACTGAACCTTTCAGCCAGTATGTTGGCAATGTCTGTAGGATCAGTAATCTTCACATCATTTTGAACTAATTCTGAGCATATCTGGGAGTTTCCTCCTAGGTTTCTGACATAGCTAAAGAATGCCTTATGGTTGTCTTTAGAGTCCTTAGCTATTTTTTCTCAAAATTAGCTTTGGATGATTTTATGAGAGCTCTTAGCTTTTTACTTATAGTGATCAGCAGTGTCTTACCTTTTAAGGATTTTGCTCTATCTTGTAGTAGCTTTCTCCTTTTGTTGTAGAGTTTGTTTATGGCTGGGGTCCACCAGACTGGACGCTTGCCTTTGGTACAAAGAGTCTTTGTTTTGCTTGGGATTGCCTGATCCATGCAGCCCTGCAGGTGCTGGTAGAAGGCATTTTTAAGTGATTCAGCGGTTTGAGTAATGTTAACTGCCGGCTCAGGGGCCTTAAAGGGAGACCACACTAGTCTTTAGAAGTGTGAAGTCGGCTTTCGAGAAGTTCTTTACTGTGGTCTTTTTCATTTCGGGTGTGGGCGGGATGAGGACCTCCAGCGAGATTAGTTTGTGATCAGATCTCACCAGTGAGGGGTATACTTCCGGCGTTGAACATTGTGCTCCCATGTTCGTGATGATGAGATCAAGTATGTTTTCTCCTCTTGTGGGGATGGTGACTAGTTGTTCCATGGCATTTGAGTTTATGAATTCCAGGAACTTTTGGGCTAGAGTGTTTGGGCTTGAGTAGTGTTCCCAGTCTATATTAGGGTAGTTGAAGTCACCTAGTATGATGGTGTTCGGAGATACATTTATCCCCTCCAGTGTTTTCAGGAAGGCCATATGAGGTTCCTGAGTTTGCGAGGGTGGCCTGTAACATGCTACAAATTGCAGAGCAGTCCTGCCTATGGTTAATTGCACCTGGATGGTTTCCGATGCATCGTGCGATGCCACCAATCTTGAGGTGTGGGTGTCCTTGATGAATATGGATACCCCTCCTCCTTTCTTGGTATTGTCCGGGTTTTGGGGCCGGAACGCATGATATGAGGTAAAACCTGATAGTGTTGGGGTGCTCTCAGGAGCCTTGAACCAGGTTTCTGTCACAGCACAGACATCGATGTTCTCCATACTGAGAAGGGCCTCGAGTGCGTGCATCTTGAGGTTGAGACTTCTGGCATTGAGCAGCATTACCCTTAGTTTTTTTTTCTTTGTTTTGTTCTAGGGTGGTAGGTTTATAATTTGAGCCTTGCCTAAAAAAGGCACTATGGGGGTGGCAAGAGCCTTTGCCAAAATCCAGAATCCCAGGGGTGACAAGTGCAAGCCGTCCCTTGGCAGCGTGGCTTGTCCAGCATGTCATCCCAGGCAGACAGACATTGATCCCCTTTGAATGACACCAGAGTTTAAGCCAATTGTTAAAGCTGATCATCTTATCTCTGTATTGTGGCATCATTCTTGGTGAAGGTAGGATACTGCTCAAGGTCAGGGTCATACCTGCTTGGGCTACATAATCAGAGAGCTCCTCTATGTCTCTTTTCATGTAGTCCAAGGAGGTACGTCTCAGGTCGTTAACACCAGCGTGGACAATGATTGAGTTGTACTTGTACCTGCTGTTGAGAGACCTGAGTGCATGCGTTATGTGGCGGATTCTAGCACCCGACAGGCAGCTTACTGTGACCTTCTCCTTACTCAGTCTGGTGAGCGGGACGTCAGTGTGTCTGACTATGGAGTCACCAATGACTAGTGTATCTGGCATTGTGTTTGGCCTTAAGGGCTGTGACTGCTTGACACTCTGACTGTGTGGTCTATGTGTTGCAGGTGTTGTGTTCTGAGGTGGTAGTTGTTTGGGTGTCTGCTTTGGTGGCCTCTGCTGTTTTGGTAGATTTTTGATCAGAGCCTCCGAGTATGTCTTTGTGTGTTTATGTGTATGATTTGAGGTTGTGATGGTATTATGTGAGACTGGGTCTATAGTGTGTGTGGTTACCTTCTCCTCCTGTCTGGTCATGCCAGTCCTATGTTGAGAGAGCTCAGCCTCCAGTTTGGCCGTATAGTTGCATCTCTCGCATGCATTTGTGTTTTGTGGGAGGAGGAGAGGGTTGTCTGTGCACGAGGCAATTGTAACATTGCCTCAATATTCCCAGGTTCACCAGCTGAGCAGGAGAGGACATTAGCAACTGATCCCTCGACATGCTAGAAGGAATAGACAGAAAAACTTAAGAAAAGGTTCTGGGGGATGTGGGTGACCGAGAAATGGGGTTTGCTTTTTTGGGGTACTTTCTATAACAAGAGTGCTGTATCGAGGTGATAAGTACTGTAGGAGCAAGTGCTTCGCTATGTTGTTCAATGGAACAAACTCTTGAGTACAGTGGAACCAAAATCAGCCTGACTTCTGGAGGCCATATCGAGCATGTAATGAGAAATGAAGGTATGAGGAGAGGCCCAAGTGGCCGCTGCGCAAATGGAATCCATCGGCAATCTTGCCTGAAAGGCTATTGAAGAAGCTAAAGCTCTGGTTGAGTGGGCTAGAGGCTTAGTAGGAAGTTCCCTGTTCCTCAACTGATAGACCAACATGTTAAGACAGGACAACCACCTGGATAAGGTTACCTTAGAGACTGGTTGACCGTGCTTCCCTTCCGCATAAGACGGGAAGAGCTGGTATGATTTCCTCATCTGCTTAGTTCTATCCAGGTAGAAGCATAATTGATGGTGAACGTCCAAACAATGTAACTTTCGTTCAGCTCTGTTGGTGTAATTTGGGAAGAAGACTGGAAGATCTATGGTCTGATTCAGATTTTTCTCCGAGATTATTTTGGGTAAAAAAGATGGATGGATTAGTCCTAAGTGACACTCTGTCTTTGTGAAAAACAAGATATGGAGGGCGAACGCAAAGGGCTTGAAGTTAGGAGACCCGTCTTGCTGAGGTGATGGCTACTAAGAAGAGTGTTTTCCACGAGAGCAACTTCAACGAACAAGAAGCCACCGGCTCAAAGGGAGGAAGAATTAAAGAAGACAGTACCAAATTTAAGTCCCACGGTGGGGGAGAGGGTCCTTAACCCGGGGGCCTAAGTAAAAGGGTTCCCTTTAAAAAGGCTTTGCAAAGTTTGTGGGACATGATGCTGGTCTCTGACAAGCCAACGTGGAAATTTGCAATAGCTGCCAGTTGAACTCTGATGGTAGCTGAGGAGGAGCCCAATCAAAAGAGTTCTGATAGAAACTCTAGAACTGTCTGGACAGGAGCCGTAAAGGGGTCTACGTGGTTTTCCCCTGCCCAGGCGGAGAAACTCTTCCATTTGCTAGCATAAGTCTTTCTGGTAGTAGACTTGTGAGAAGCGAGGATGATATTGCGAACTGGTTGAGAGATAATGGGAAGCCTAGCTAGGGTTGCAAGTGGAGCAACCAAGCTGTGAGGTTGAGAGATCAAACTGATGCAGCCCACCCGATTGATGGGTCAGAAGATCTGGCACTAGGTCCAGATGCCAGGGCTGCTCCAGTAGATGGCATTGCAGGAACGGAAACTGAATTTGTCGAGGCCAGTAAGGGGCAATGAGGATCATCTTGGCTCTCAAGGCAGTCGCTTTCTGGATTAATTGAGTAATCAAGGGAAAGGGGGGGAATGCATACAGAAGACCCCGGGGCCAATCATGAACTAGAGCGTCTCTGGGGGGTAGACCTGGGAGAGGGAAGAGGGTGAAGAAGTCTGGTCACTTGCTGTTTAGAGGTGTTGCAAAAAGGTCGCAGCAAGGCTGACCCCACCTCCTGAAAATTCTTTCCGCTACTATCTGGTTGAGAGACCACTCGTGAGGCATGAGAATGGCTCTGCTCAGTCTGTCCACTATGACGTTGGACTTCCCGGGATTATGCGTTGCTACCAGAAAACGTTGAGAAGAGATCGCCAAAGTCTGAGTGCTTCTCGACATAGGGGGTAGGATCTGGTTCCGCCCTGCTTGTTGATGTACCACACTACAGACATATTGTCTGTTTGAATTGCAATAGTCCCGGTGGGTAGAGAGTCCAGAAAGGCCTGCAACGCTAAAAGTACCCCTCTCATTTCCAAGACATTTATATGCAAGTGGCATTCGAAGGGTTGCCATATGCCCTGGACTGTCCTGCCCCGAAAATGCCCCCCACCCCACCCTATCAGGGAGGCATCCGTTGTCACAGTGGCAACAGGAGGAGGAAGGACCACAGGTCTGCCCTGGAGGACCTGAGGGGAGACAGTCCACCAAGAAAGGTGTCTTTTGCATGACTGAGTGATTAGAATGGTGTGTGACATGGGGAGCTGCTGAAAGGACCACTGGGAAAATAGCATCCACTGCAGGATCCGCATGTGAAAACGCGCTAGGGGGATTATAGTGATTGCTGCTGCCATGAGACCAAGGGTTTTTAGTACAAATCTGGCTTGGACTCTGCTCTCCTGTAATAGGATCTGAACATGGCTGCGAATGTCTGAAATTCTTTGTGTAGGTAGTTTTTCTGAGAGCTCCACTGTGTTTAAAACGGCGTCTATGAAGGTAATAGACTGACAAGGCGACAGTGCAGACTTTTCGAAATTTATAGAGATACCTAGCGCGTTGCACGTTTGTACAGTGTAATCTCTGTATTGGAGTAGTTGGTGCCTGGTGGTGGCAGTAAGGAGCCAGTCGTCTAAATATGGAAACACCTGGAATCCTTGTCGTCTCAGGTGAGCCGCAACCACTGCCATGCATTTGGTAAACACCCTGGGGGCTATGGTGAGGCCAAAGGGCAGGGCTCTGAATTGGTAGTGACTGGCTCCCAGCCAGAAGCGGAGAAACCTTCTGGAGCGCCTGTTCATCTTGATATGGTAGTAAGCATCCTGAAGGTCTATAGAGCACATCCAATTGTCCTGACCCAGAAAGGGTAGAATGGACTGTAGCGTGACCATCCAGAACTTCGTTCTTTGAACCGACTTGTTCAGCCTGCTGAGATCCAAAATAGGTCTCCAGTCCCCTGTCTTTTTTGATACCAAAAAGAACTTGGAGTAGATTCCGGATCCTAGTTGGTCTGCTGGGACTGGCTGGATGACCCTTTTTCTTAGCAGCTTTGAAATTTCTAGTGCTGCTAGATCCTTCAGACCGGGTGGAACGTCTGGAAGGGGCCCTTTTGGCTATTGTGGGGTGTGAATAAAGGGAATTCTGTAACCCTCGGATATGATCGACCATACCCATTTGTCTTATGTGAGGGAATGCCAGGCTTCTGGGTACAGTGATAGTCTTCCCCCGACTGCCTCCAGAGGTGGACAGTCAGGCAGCAACTCAGGGGTGCTGGAAGGGTTTGTCAGAGAAGGATTCTCTGTTACCCTGATTCTGTGGACCCCCCCTACCCCTCGGGCGGCTTCTATTATTGTTCCCTCCTCTGCCTCTGGAGGGAAGCTCACCACGTGTGTCAGGCAGTACTCCCTGAGGTTTGCGGAACCACTTTTTCCCACCTTTATGACCCTTAGGGTATGGTCTAGAACGGGTAGAGAAACGGACTCCTACGGCAGAGAGAGTCTTGCCCTCCTGCTTGCACCTGGTCAATGTATCTTTCACTTGAAGTCAAAACAAGGCAGAACCATCAAAGGGGGTGTTAGTAAAGGATGCCTTGAAGGGGTCGGCAAAGTTGCAAAGCCACATCCAGGCGTGTCTCCTTAGAGCAACGCCTGTGCCTGCAGCCCTACTCTCTCCATCGGCGGCATAGGAAATTAGCCGCATGGAGGAGTTTACAATAGAGTTCAGGGTACCTAGCTGGGACTTGATCTTTTCCTGAGACCCCGCAGCTGATGGGTCCTGTAAGGTATCACCTAGTTCTTTGAGAAGGTCTCTCTGAAGATGGGTGAAATGGCACAATAATTCAGCGAACGCATGGCAAAGGTCGCTGAAAAAAACATCCGCTTGCCGTACCTATCCATAGTCCAAGATTCCTTATTAGGAGGATGGACAGGAACTGAAGGGTCAGCCAACTCCTTCTTAGTGGCCGCCGCCACCACCATGGCATCAACGGGGACGCCCTTAGTGAGAAACTGCTTGTCCGAAGGGGCTGTAATAAATTTTGTGGGCCTCCGGGGAGTTGGTTCCATAGTATCCGGAGCCGTCCACACCTTCCGAGCCACCACCTCCATGAGTGGGTCGAAAGGCGGGGACACCCAGGAGGTGGAAGGGCGAGAACCGAACGCGTCCAGGTACACCGACTCGTCCTCGGATGGGTTGAGGGCAGACCAGTTCCTCCTCTGTTTAAGGATCTCTAGGATGTCAGAAAATGAGACATCCTCAGAGGGGGACCCTTCCGAATCATCCAGGTCGGTGTCAGATGTCACTAACTCCGGGGAGTCCACATGTTTCCTCTTGCATGTCCTCTTCCGAGGGGGCTCCCCGCAGGATCAGGGGAGGCCTCAGAAGAGGAGGATATGCCCAATGGGGCGACCTGGAGCGTTGGTTCTCCACGCTTGGGTTCGGGAGGGTAGGCAGAGGCTGAAGCAGGCACCATGGAAGGAGGGGCCGATGGGGCCGACCATGGCGCCGGTATAGGAGCCAGCACGCTCCTCATGACCTCAAAGGTGCCCCTATCAGGCAGAGAAGAGGGACCCAGCTCCGAAGAGATGAGAGCTCCTCCCGGCACCAAGAGGGATGGCTCTGAGGCCGATGTCGGAGCCGAACTCACCTGTGCCGATGCTCCGAGAGGGAGAACTGGGTCGGACAAGGGTCCGATGCCACTCATCCCCTTGGAACCGACGAGGGAGTCCCGGCGCCCGGATCCCTCCAAGGACGGAGCCAATGAAGGGATCGGAGCCAACAAAGGAACCGATAAGGATGGAATCTGTTCCGACGCCCCCACGGTACCAACCCAGACGGCCTCTGGCTCCGAGCTCGAAGGAATAGTCGGAGGAGGAACTGGAGCAGGCGTTGGGGAAGCTGCTGTCTGTTGAGACGGGCTATGCAATAACTGGGCGAGCGCCTGCGACTTAAAAAGCCTACTGACTACCCTCTCGAGGTCGTGGTCCAAAAGCCTGGAAGATCTAGAGGAGTGAGACCTATGGCTCCGCTCCGACAGCAAAGGGGACTTCGGAGCTGAACTGACCGACTCCAATGAAGGAGATCGGGAACGCTTTCGGCTTAGAGACGGCTCCAACACCAAGGTCGGAGCCGACTGAGGCCTTGATGAATCGGTTCCAGCCGGAACCGACGAGGCAGAAGAAGGTCCGCTCGGTGCCGGCTCCGGACATGGAGCCGACGGTTTGGCGGGCTTAGAAGGCTTTCCTGACAGAGGCTTGGTAGGAGAACCTTCGGGCTTTAATAAGCCCCTCAGGATGAGCTTATTCCTGCAGGACTCTTTGGCTAAAAGCATGACAGATGGAACAAGAGTCCTGCAGGTGCAGAGGGCCCAAACAATACACACAAGAAGTGTGACAGTCTGTCAGAGACTTCTTCTGACAGCACGAGCCACACTTCTTGAATCCCGATATCTTGGTATCCTTAGACATGATACCACAGGAATGGGACAAAAAAGTCTAGACAAGTATACCAGACTCAAAAAAACACACACACGACACTTGAAAAGACACTCTCAAAGTTACTACAATAAAACAAAACAAAATTCCACACATACACACACACACTACTGAATGGAACCTGTACAAACCTACTATAAAGGGGGGGGGGGGTAAAGGCCTAACCACCTTAAGGGTGGAAAAGAGTAAGGAAAACTATTAAAAAGGGAGGGAAGACTAGTCAAGAGGCTACTAACGCTACTAAAAAGGATCCAAGGGAAAAATATCTATCAAAAACTAACTATAAATATAAAAAATCTCAAATATGACCTGGAGCCGATGAAAACGCAACCTCATAGCTGAAGCGGCAAACGAGATCTGGGTATATGACGCCTAGCATTATGGGGACATAGCATAGCCTTGAGCCGGCAAAAATAGCTCTTGAGCTTTAGTATTAGGCCAAGTCGGAGCCGAGGTTCGGCTCCGTACCCATCCAGCAAGAATGAAGGCGAGATTGACAACTTAACATGATTAGTTACCCTTATTCCCTGCCTGCAACAGGAGTTTCGATGGTGAGCACAGGCCTGTCACCACAACAAGGGTCTGCCATTCACTCTACCCACAGCCAGGCCGACAATCATAACGGATGCATCAGATTATGCCTTGGGGGGGCCCACATGGCAGGAAAATGTATTCATGGCACATGGCCTGCAAACCAGATGCATCTTCATATCAATGAAAAAGAGATGCTAGCTGTTCAGAATGCCCTGACAGCTTTCAAGGATCTGCTTCATCCAGGGCAACTACTGATAAATATGGGCAATACTACAGTCATGTGGTACATAAACAAGCAGGGGGGCACACATTCCTACCCCCTCTGCAGACAAGCAATGACTTTGTGGGACACATCATTGAATTACCAAGTTCACCTGCAAGCACAATTCCTGCCAGGAAAAATAAATACTCTGGCAGATGAACTGAGAAACCTCATGGATCCCCACAAATGGAAACTGGATCCTCAAGTCTTCAGCATGATAACAAGGAAATGGGGATGCCCAGACATAGATCTATTTGCCTCCCCTCACAACTGCCAGTTACAGAGATTTTGCACAAGGATTTATCACAAACAAGCATGGAAAGTGGATGTCCTATCCTTCAGCTGGAAAAACCTAACAGTATATGCCTTTCCTCCATAGGTTCATACTAGGCTATCTGCCCTAGGGCATTTATAAGCCTAGCCAGTGTGTGTTTGGCTTTCGCCACCCATTTTAAATTAATTTTGCTATGCCCTTTTTTGAGGTTAGTATACTGTGCCTCTAACAGTGACACAGAAGTGATACCCGGGGTAAACCTACGATCTCCCATCCACTCATCAAGATTCCTCTTGAAGAGAGTCAGTGAGGGACTCTGCCTAACCTGGACTGGGATTTTATTCCAGAGTGAAGGGAGCCTCTGGGTTATGAATCTGTCCCTCCAGCATGTCCTATTTATTTCAGTGCTGAGGTTCAAGTCTCTCGAGCGCGTAGCTCGATGGGATTTGGATTTTCTGAGGTGCAGCATGTCCATTAATTCCGGGTTGGACATGGCTTTATACGTCAGGCACAGATCGCCTCTGAGCAGGTGGTATGCCACTGAGTAGAGCTGGAGTTTCTTTAACTGGGCAGCATATGGCATCTGTTTGAGCCCTTTGATCCTCTTGGTGAGGTACTTTTGGGGTCTTTCCAGTTGCTGCAGGTGTCTGGTAAGGTACATCCCAAAAGGGGCATTGTACTCAATTATGGGCCTGATGAGGGATGAGTAAAGAGGCACGATGACCTCCCCTGATCTAGATGTGAATCCCTTCATGATTAGGTGGGCTATATAAAATGTTTTTCTAACCACTTTGGTCACGTGGTTGATAAATGAGAGATTGCTATCAACTTGGGTCCTCAGGTCCCTAATTACTTCTTCTGTACTTAATGGATTACCACCTATGTGGTAATTTGTGGGCACTTTGTTTTTGCCAAAGGGGATGACTATACACTTTTTGGCGTTTAGCTTGAGGCCATGGCTCTGGCACCAGTTGTCTGTTTCTATGAGGTCCTTTTCGAGGATGCTTGTGTCGGCTGGAGAGTCGATTATGACGCCCAGTTTGCAGTCATCTGCGAACTTGGTCAGCCACAGTCCTTCCGTGTTGGCCTATACCTCCGGGAAATGTATACTGAACAAGAGAGGTCCCAGGACTGAGTATTGTGGGACACCACTTGTAACTGGTTTGAAGTCTGACATGGCTCCAGAAATTCTTACCATGTGGGTTCTGTCCTTGAGCCAGTTTGCAACCCATCTAGTGACATAGGGGTTTATATTTAAGCTGGTGAGCTTATCTATAATGCCTAAGTGGGGTATTGTATCGAAGGCTTTAGTGAGGTCCAGGTAGGCTGTGTGGACCACCTTCCCCTCGTCAATGGCCTTGGTGACTGTTTCAAAGAAATCGACCAGGTTTAAGAGGCAGGATCTGCCCTTAACAAAGCCGAGCTGGGTATGATCCAGTGTCTGTAGGTCCCCAATATCTTTATTTATGAGGTCCATGATGATCCTTTCCATAGCTTTGCAGACCAAGCTAGTCAGACCTATGGGGCAATAGTTTCCAGGATCTGTTGAGGCACCACCTTTGTGGAGAGGGACCACTGTTGCTGTACGCCACTCTTTGGGTACATATCCTGTAGTAAGGCTGAGATTGAACAGTAGTTTTATGTTTGGGTTTAGCTCTTCTTGGAGTTCATGTAGGACACAGCCCGGGACACCATCTGGTCCCATTGATGCTGTGTTTTTTGCTTTGGAGGGCGGCTCTTACCTGAGCATCTGAGATGTCAGGGGGGCAGCACACTGCTGGGATAGATATTTGCCCTTTTGGTGGGGGGGAGAGAAGTTTGCGCTGAACCTGTCAGCTAGGATGTTGGCAATGTCTGTGGGTTCAGTGTATTTTTTGTCATTTTGGACTAATTCTGAGCATATCTGGGAATTCCCACCCAGGTTCCTAACATAACTAAAGAAAGCCTTGTGATTATCCTTCGTGTCCTGTGCAATTTTTCTCTCTAAGCTGGCATTAGCCGATTTTATGAGTGCCCGTAGTTTTTTTGCTAATACTAATCAGAGATGCCTTCCCTTTTTGGGATTTTGCTCTATCATGTAGTAGCTTCCTCCTTCTGTTGTATAGTTTGTTTATGGTTGGGGTCCACCAGACAGGACGTCTGCCTAGGATTGGGTCTTGGTTTTATTTGGGATTGCATGATCCATGCATTCCTGAAGGTGTTCATAGAATGCATTTATAAAGGATTCTGCAGTCTGGGCCTTATTTTCCACAGGCCCTGGGGCTTTGAAGGATTCCACCTCAGTTTTGAGGAGTGTGAAATTTGCTTTAGAGAAGTTTTCCACTGTGGTTTTCTGGGCAGAGGGTGGGGTCGGGATGCGAATATCCAGTGAGATTAGTTTATGGTCTGATCTTACCAGTGATGGATACACTTCTGGTCTGGAGCATAGAGTCCCCATGTTGGTGATGATCAGGTCCAGTATGTTTTCCCCTCTTGTGGGAGTGGTAACAAGTTGTTCCATAGCATTTGAATTTATAAATTCTAGGAACCTTTGGGCTAGGGTGTTGGAGCTAGAGTAATGCTCCCAGTCTGTTTGGGTAGTTGAAGTCGCCCAATATAATGGTGTTTGGAGAGACCTTCATATTTTCCAGTGTTCTCAGGAAGGCCGAGTGGGGTTCCTGGGTTTGGGAGGGTGGTCTGTAGCAGGTTATAAACTGGAAGGCAGTTTTACCCACTGTTAGTTGCACATGGATAGTCTCTGATGCTTTGTGCTGTGCCACCAACCTGGAGGTGTGGGTATCTTTGACGAATATTGATACTCCCCCTCCTTTTGTGGTTCGGTTCAAGTTTTGGGGCCGAAAAGCATGATAATGAGGTATAACCTGGTAGTGCTGGGGTGCTCTCGGAAGCCTTGAACCAGGTTTCTGTTACTGCACAGATATCGATGTTCTCCATGCTAAGGAGAGTTTTGAGTGCGTGCATCTTGAGGTTTAGACTTCTGGCGTTGAGTAGCATTACTCTTAGTTTCTTATCCCTTGTGATACCTATGGAGGTGGGTTTGTCTTTTGAGCCTTGCCTAAAAAAGGCACTATGGGGGTGGCAGGAGCCTTTGCCAATATCTGAAAGCCCAGGGATGACAGGTGCAAGCCATCCCTAGCGAAGCATTGTGGCTTGTCAAGCATGTCATCCCAGGCTGACAGGCATTGGATCCCCTTTGGATGACACCAATACTTAAGCCAATTGTTGAAATTGATCATCTTGTCTTCATATCGTGGCACCATTCTTGGTGAGGGTAAGATGCTACTCAAGGTCAGGGTCATACTGGCCTGGGCTTCATGCTCAGAGAGCTCCTCTATGTCTCTCTTCATGTAGTCCAGGGAGGTGCGTCTCAGGTCATTCACACCAGCATGGACAATGACTGAGTCATGTTTGTACTTGCAATGGAGTGACCTGAGTACTTGTGTTATGTGGTGGATCCTAACGCCCGACAGGCAGCTCACAGTTTGTTCAGCCTGGTGAGCGGGACGTCAGTGTGCCTGACGATAGTCACCTATTACAAGTGTATCAGGTGTGTTGTTTAGCCTTAAGAGCTGTGACTGTTTGGCACACTGGCTTTGTGAGCTATGTGTTGCACGTGTTTTGTTTTGGGGTAGCTGTTGCTTGGGTGTCTGCTTTGGAGGTCTCTGCTGCTTAGGCAGATTTTTATTTAGAGCCTCCGAGTGTGTTTTTTGTGTGTTTATGTGTTTGGTTTGCTGTCATGGTAGGTCTATGTGAGACTGGAATTGTAGTGAGTGTGGTTTCCTTCTCCTCCTAACTGGTTACGCCAGTACTGAGTTGAGGGAGCTTAGCCTCCAGTTTGGCTATATGGTTGCATCTCTCACATGTGTTGGAATTTGTTGGGAGGAGGAGAGGGTTGTCTGTGTACATGAGGCAGTTGTAACATTGCCTCAAGATTCCCAGATTCACCAGCTGGACCGGAGTGGAGATTGACAACTGACCTTTGGACATGCTAGAATAGTATTGGGAATTCCTTTATAATTGAAAAAAGGGCCAATGGGGAACAAGGTACTCAAGGGGAGTTTGTGAGGGTGTAGTGCTTTTAATTTTTTAGTGCTGACTTGTATAATTGCTTTAGTGAGCAAGTGCCAGGTTTTAGAGTAGGAATAGGGTGTTTATGATGAAAACTAGATTAGTTCTAAGGGAAAAAGTGAAGAGCAGACTTTATGGAGCCGAGAATGGTTTAAACCCAAGTAAGCGGCGCTGTCCGATGCTGAGCTATGCGCAAAATCGCGCTAAAGCGGGTTTTATACAGGGGGACTTGAAAGAGCTAGAAATTGGCCCAAAACAGCCAATAGACTACCAGATTCTTGTGCTGGGAACACTCCTCCAGGGATAGATAGGCTGCTCTAAGCTCCCCACTGCCACTGGTGAACAAAGAAGCCTCCCTTTATCCAAGAAAGGAAATGGGCAACACAGGAACTTTCCAAAAGTCCAGAATACACTAAAGCCTGTATTTGGACTACTCTAGGTCAGGAAAGACGGGAAACAAGGATAATTTTTTTGTTTTTTTTTTTTTTTTTGCAACACACAGCAGGAAAATGCAATAAATATGTAACACAGGCTAGCGCACTTGAGTGTGTAGCCTCAACAGGTAAATGCAACAAACAGGACAAACTTTAAAAGTGCAGGTGCAAAAACAACTTTAAACAGTTTAAAACAGTTCAAGAAGCAGAAATACTAGCAGTTTAGCTAGATTGGACAGTCGCCCAGGTAGTAGCAGGAAAAAAACACTTATCAGGTTAGCAGTCGCTCTTTTAGCCTCTCTGCTGCTAGCACCACTCTACAGGACCACGAGGAGCTTGGCTGAGTAGTAACAAGCGCAAAAACCGCGCCAAAGTGGGTTTTATACAGGGGGACTTGAAAGAGCAAGAAATTGGCCCAAAACGGCCAATAGACTACCAGATTCTTGTGCTGGGAACACTCCTCCAGGGATAGATAGGCTGCTCTAAGCTCCCCACTGCCTCTCCTTCCCAAGGTACTCCTAAAGGTCAGACAAGAGAAGCCAAAAATGATACTGATTGCCCCACACTGGCCACACCCAGCACTGGTACCCAGTCCTAAAGAACTTGCATAACAATTCTACAATCCCCCATCAAGGAAAACAGTAAAGTATGTCTGCTGAATAATTCCAACAAGAAAGACTTTCTATTGATTGTACCAAATTTCAGATGTTATACCCAGGCCTGAGCCAGGACAGCCAGCAGCCCTTGCTTTCCCCTTCTACATAACCTTCACTATCTTATCCCTCCCACCTGTATAGATCTCCTCCATTTGTTTTTTTTTACTTTTTTATTCCCACTCTCCAATCTGTAGAACTCCATTGTTACTCCCTCTTAAGCTAACCAGCTATACTAGACTTGCCCACTAGATGGCACCCTAATTCCAGATTTTTTCTACTCTTACCCTTTTTCTCTTTATCAACTACTTACCCCTGTTCTTACCTTCAGTAGTCCCCAAAGTGCTATTAGCTGTCTATTTTGGTTTTTTCCTTCTTTTCTACTGTCCATTGATACCTCTCCAGTCCTCTCTCCCTTTTTCTTTTCTTCCCATTTCCCCTGCACGTTTACAGACTACAGACACTTTATAGACTCTCTTCTTTTCCATTCTATCACTAGAACTAGCCTAGCCGATTGTTTTTCATTAACTGATTCAGTATCTGTTTCTACCCACTCCGTTCGCCCTGCGGGCTCATTCTGCTCCCCTCCCTACCCCCAATTTTCACCCACCCCCAGGGGTCCTACCTTTATACTTCCTAAACCACACCTCTTCCTCCTCCTGTCACTAGTACCTTCTAACCACACCTCTTCCCCTCACCTGTACTATCTAATAATACCTAGTTATTAGACAATTTCCTCCTTACAATCACTCTTCCCTCTATCTTTTCTCCCTACAAACTCTCCTATTACCTAACTCCACACATATTACCCTCTCACTACTCTCCTCCTAGAACACCATAATCCACTCACTCTCTCATTTCCACGCAATAAACTTTTCTTCTACCTACAAAAAACCTATATCTATCCATATAATGAATACTCAATCCATCCCTTCCTTTATCACATTCTTATTCACACTCTCACTATTACCTCCTTTAATCATCTTTTCACCTGTTTTGAAAATCCACTAGACCCAAACCAAAACTATCACAAAAAAGAAACCAGATCTCCAAACTTGCCTTTACTTTTTATATATGCTAACATAACATCCTCAGCTAACTACATACTTCCTAAATATCATAGAACTCTACACACAAAGTACAACAATCTAATCCCCAAAAAATGTCTGTCTCTATACAGCAGATTCAAAAACACATACTATCTAAGCCTTCTACTCTATTTAAACGATGGTGACATTCACCCTAACCCAGGCCCTCCAACAACTCCCATCTCTCTCCTCAACGTCAAGGAATCACCTACCCAAGCCCTTTTCTAGACCATCTAACCCCCTATTAATTGCTCATCTTAACATACGCAGTATAAACAATAAAGCAATTCAACTCCAAGCTCTAACAGAAATCTATTCCTTTGATATTCTCTGCTTAACAGAAACCCGGCTAAAACCTTCAAAGATAATGAAATCATCCCACCTGGATAATAATATCCTGAGACTAGACCAAACATCCAAGAAAGGTGGAGGGGTCGCTATTCTGTATAAACCTAGCTTAAAATTAACCACTCATAACAGCAAACCACCTATAGACTCCAATGCAGAAATTCTTATCACCAAACTTCTTCTTAACAATTCCAAATCCATCTATGTCATCTGTATATATCTACCTCCTGGTAATAACATAGCAGCCATGGAAAATATACTTTGCTGGCTTTCCCAAAACCTGCCTCAAGAAACCATAATCCTAGGTGATACAAATATTGACTGGACCTGCTTATGCAGTAACCTCCCCTCAAACCATATTAACCTTTATGGGTATTCCCAAACCATTACCTCCCCTACCAGAATAAATAAATCTAACAAGAAATCAAGCTTAGTAGACTGGATCTTCATTAATCATCATCCTCACATCTATGACTCTGGGACTCTCCCTTATGATTTAAGTCACCACTCTCTTACCTATATCATCAGACATACCAACATTCCCTCCCCAACATCCAATAAAAACATCAGGTCTAAAAAGTACTTTAATCCTGAACTTTTCCAGATGGAACTAAGAGCATGCAACTGGTCACCCCTACAATACCTACCTTTAGATGAAGCCGTTAGTTACTTTAACTCCAACTTCCTTGCTATCCTCAACCACCATGCCCCAGCCAGACTAGTTAGAACCAAAACCAAACATGCTCCCTGGCTTTCCAAGGAAACTAAACATAAAATCAATGTTAGAAACAAACACTGGGCAAAATGGAGGAAAACAAAAAATCCTATAGACCAACAGACATTTAGACAACTACGAAATGAAACTAAGAAAGCTATCATATCTGACAAAAAAAAAAAAAATACTACCTCCAACCCCAACAAGCCAGTCAAAACAAGCCACAGAAATTTTGGTCTAGTATCAACCAACTACTCCAAACCCTCAAAACACTGAACACAAAACACCAATAAATATAGCAAATTCTTTTAACACCTTTTTTACTGATGCTATACAAACATTAGCTAGTCAACTATCACCTAACAACTTCACTCTACCTTTGAAAGAATCAACCTCACCCCCTACTTTTCATTTTCAACCCATTCCAACATCATATATTCTAACCCTTCTACAGAAACTGAAACCATGCTCCCCCCCCCCCCCCAGCAGACCAACTACCTGCTGAATTCCTACAACAATCCGCCAAAGCTATTGTCTATTCCATTTTTATTCTGATCAACAGAACTATTACTGAAAGTTATATCCCCAGTTTATGGAAAATTTCCTATATTATCCCCCTCCACAAAGGAGGACAATCCACTGAACTCTCAAATTACCGCCCCATTGCCTGCCTCTCACCTCTAGCAAAGATCATAGAAAAATGTATCCACAAACAATTGCTTGACCATCTAATACAAAATAACCTACTAGCCAACTGTCAACATGGTTTTAGACCTTCACATAGTACTACTACTGCCCTTCTTTCCTTCACAGACTGTATCAACAACAACCGCAACCTTAACAAACTCTTTTCAGCCCTATTCATTGACCTGTCTAAAGCTTTTGACATGGTAAATCACCAAATTCTCATCACTATACTGAAATCCTTCTCACTAGATGCATCCTCCATAAAATGGTTCCAGTCTTACCTGGATAAAAGACAACAAGGCCGTACTAAGGCACAACTCTCTCTCTATTCACCTGCCTGTCAACCTCGGAGTCCTCAAGGGTCCATCCTTGGACCTCTACTTTTTTCCATATTCATCAGTGACCTCTACCTTGCCATCCCCCAAGCTACATGCATACAATATGCGGATGGCTCTACACTGATATGCTCAGCCCCTTCCTCCTCTGAACTTCTCTATCTTACTCAACAAGTATTTAACACAGTTGAGCAATTGGTTCACACATAGATGCCTTCTCCTAAATCCCAAAAAGACTGAACTCCTTTTCTCTCCTACTAAGAAATCCCCCCATTAGATTTCTCAGTTAAGTCTACCAATAAAACCATTATATCCCCTGAACCAACCACCAAACTATTAGGAGTCACCATTGACAATAATCTGAACTTTGATATCCATATTAACAATACCATAAAAACTGTCAACAAAAAGCTAGGCTCTCTCTATAGGATAAAATCCTTTATCCTACCTTCAGCTCGAACCACAATAGCACACACTCATCTTTTCTCTTCTCTATGCCTCACCTATGTTTACTAACCTATCAAAAAATAATCTTAACAAATTGGAAATGTCCTATAATAATATTGCCAGATTTACAACAGGCAACCCATTTAGAACCCATCACTGCCTTAATTTAAAGCAGCTAGGATGGCTTGAACTACAAAATCTAATTAAATTTCATCAGCTAACTATAGCCCACCAACACCCTTTACAAACCATCCAAAACACCTATTCGTTCCACACTAATCACTCCCTATAAAAACCTGGAATCCTTAAGGTCTTCTCAGAAACTTCTAGTACACACAACTAAAACAAACAATAAAGCTGTTGACTCCCTTTTTTCTAATATAATTGGAAAAGCCTGGAACCTCCTTCCAAATGAACTCTCCACACTTCCTTCATTACCCTGTTTCAAAAACAAATTGAAAGTATTCCTCAAAACTCATTGGTTATGCCCATGCTCTAAACCTGACTAGTCTAACTGTCTTTTATATACTCTGATCTTCCAAACGCATGAAAAGCAACTCCTTCCTTATTAAACTATGTTACTAATTATCTCTGGAATACATTTATTGTATTTGCATTCCTTTATTATCCCTGTATTTCTGCATTGTAAACTATAGATTGTACTTGCATCCTTTATTATGCCTGTATTCTGCGCTTTAAATTTTCCGGTTATAACCTGTTTATACATACTGTAAATAGCTTTTATCTATCTCATGTATCCTAAGATGTTGTGTTAATTGCATTGTCCTAGCTTTGGAGCTTAACACCTCGGGCCTCTACTGAAAATGGACATGTATCCAGTTGGACTAGCCTGGTCAACAAATGTAAAATAAATAAAATAAATAAATTGTTTCACGGTCCAGCATGGACATTGCCTCAAACTTCTCACTTACTGGACCCAACAAAACAATCAGATCCTGCCCAGCCAACTCAGGACCCTAAATCTGCCAGCATGGCGGATAATGTAGCCACTCAGAACACTTCTCTTTCAAAAGCTGTTATGGATGTTATCTTGGAGGCCAGGAGGCCCAGTACCAGAAAATCTTATTCAGAAAAGTGGAACAGATTCCGTGCTTGGAACCAGGAACAAGGCATTGACACTCAGGTTCCAAATATTCCTCCGATTTTACAATACTTAAATGAGATGCTGGACAAAGGCCTTTCCTTTTCATCAATTAAGATTCATGCCTCTGCTATTTCAGCCCATTACAATACGGAACCACCTATTTTTTCTCATCCTCTAATAAGGCAGTACCTCAGAGGGGCCAAAAACATCGGGCCTCCAAGGAAAGCACCAGTACCTGCATGGGACCTCAGTTATGTCTTGGAAAAACTCACATTGCCTCCTTTTGAGCCAGCCTCAACAGCTGATATAAAATTCTTATCCTGGAAAACAGCTCTGCTCCTAGCAATAACCTCTGCAAGACGAGTCTCAGAGTTACAAGCACTCACGGCTGTGGAACCTTTTATAATTTTTCATCCAGACAGGGTTTCTCTGAGGACAAACCCTACATTTATGCCTAAGGTGGTGCCCAGTGTGGCCATCAAGCAAACCATTCACTTGCCCACCTTTTATCCAAACCCACATAACAAGGGTGAGAAAAATCTACATTCTTTGGACATACACAGACAGCTACGCTTCTACTTGGACAGAACTAAAGCTTTCAGAAAGACTGAGCAACTTTTAAGTGGCATATGCTGCAGGATCACAAGGAAAGGCTATCTCAAAACAGACTATTTCTAAATGGATAGGTCATTGCATTCGTTTCTGCTACTCACAGCATGGTAAATCAGTGCCTAAGGACATTAGGCCTCATTCTACCAGAGCAGCAGCCACTTCCGCAGCCTTCCTCAAAGGAGTACCAACCAAAGACATCTTAGAGACTGCAACTTGAGTTCAGTGCACACCTTTACAAAGCACTACCACTTACCTCTTTACTCTAAATACAGAGCAGGCTTTGCCACTGCAGTTCTGCAGGGCCTCATAGCCTCTCCTAATCCTATTTAGCCCAGCCACCCATCCTCAGCTTTGGGATTCAACCCAAGAGTAATGACTGCAACAGTGAAACACGATGAACATAGTACAGTTGTGTACCTACCATAAATGTAGATGTTAGAGTGTATTCACTGTTGCAGTCCAGATTACCCTCCCACCGTCCCCCTTTCTTTTGCTGGGGTTTATCTGTACTTCTCTATTCTATACAGCCTATGTGGTGTACTTGCTTGTAGATGAAGGAAATGTTACTTTAGTGCATGTATGTTTATTGGCATAATATATTTAGCCTACCCTTTTGGGGGCATCTGACATATGGGGCAAGAAAAACTGAAGACAATGGTGTCAGCTGCATCTTTTATACCCCTGGCGCACTGATGTCAGGGAAGAGGCAACAGCAACCAACGCCGGGCCAGGACTTTGGAATTCAGGCCGACTGCGAGTAGCCTGCCAGCAGGATAACCCAAGAGTAATGACTGCAACAGTGAATACACTCGAACATCTACATTTAAGGTAGGTACACAACTGTACTTTCCTTTCATCCTAGGTCCTTAGGATTAGCTGAATCCAAGCAAACTATTTCTTCTTGGATCTCAAAAGCTATTTTAATTTTGTTCTTTTCATAGTAAGAGACTTTCTTATTTTGTTAAGCCTCATTCTACTAGAACTGTGCTTCTTCTGGTTCTTTTTTTCAAGGGTTTGGATAGTAGCTGTATTCTTAAGGTAGCTACCTGGACTTCTGTCCATACTTTTACCAACCACTACAAGTTGGATGGAGTCTCCAGAGCTAGAGCTGGTTTTGCTAGGGCCATCTTTCATGGTTTACTAGAGGGCTCTGCTGATCCATCATCCTCCCAAGTTTTTTCCTGAGCTTTGGCACTCTGCTTAATGTAATGAATCCTGCAACAGTGAAGAGAAGGACAGAGTACAGTTGTGTAAAATCTTATCATAACTGTAGAATTCCTTCTCTTCACTGTTGCAGTATTCATTCCCTCCCTCCCTCCTCCCCCTGGTCCATTGGTCTTCTGGATGTACTGGTTACGTTCTCTCTCTCTCTCTCTCTCTCCTTATACTGGCGTTCCTACAGGGGCTCTCATTTCTGAGGATGGTACGTCCGAACATCACTTTTATGCCCTACATTACGTGAGGAGCATACATGTGATGTGCAATATACCTTAAAGCAACTTAAAGCTTTGGTATACTGGCTGGACATGAGACCACCCTTGGTAGGGGATCCCTAATTTAATGATTACTGCAAGAATGAAGAGAAGGATATCTACCATTATGGTAAGATTTTTGCACAGCTGTACTGTTTGAATCCTTTACATCGCCTGATTTTAAGATTACCGAGATGTTTTGTGTGTTTGATTTTAATTGGGCATATTAATCCATTAATGTTCATGTTTCTGCAGTAACTGCTCGCTTTCCTTTTTTTTTTTTTTTTTTTTTTTTTTTTTTTTTTACAGATTAGAAAAGCTTTTACAGAATGATGTATTTCAAAGTTTTACCTTCAGTATCACAGTATCATACAAAAGATACTATTCTCCTCCATAGGGTTTAAACTATGCTAGAAAATGGTCTCATTTTGAACCTTTAAAACTGCAGCATTAAAGTACTTTTCCTGGAAAAACTTTTTTTCCTCGTAGCTGTTAAATCTGGCAGAATAATGTCATAGCTGAGCAGTCTGTACATATTGTTATCACCTTGAGCTGCTCTCAAGACTAAGCACTTGCAATGCTAAAAGTAGTGCCATAAGTATCTCTTAACCAGTCTAATTGCCATTTCTTATGCAGACTGCCAAAGTGTTAGAGGACATTTAATTTTGTTGGATGTACACAGACAACTTGTTGTAGAAGAGCCTAATAAATCAGAAAGCCTGATCAACTGTTTTAATTCAACAGTGTAAACAGAGATCTGCCAGTCAATAGACCTTATGAAAATGGTTGGCACATTGCATTGACTTTTTTATGATAAATAACCCTACTTAGGCACATGAGACCATTCTGGTAGTATAGCAACTACATCTGCAGCATCTCAGAAATGTTTCTGAAGAAAATATTTTAGAAGCTGCAACATGGTTTACTTGCATATACATTCACTAAACATTACAAGTTGGATGCAGGTTTCAAAAGTAAGACAGGCTGTGGCCCACCTGTGCTAGAAAGGATCCTGCAATTTTCCACTTGCATCACTTAAAAATATTTTTCACATGACTTTATTAGCTGGTGCTAACCTGTAAAAGTCCTGTCTCCCTGATTATTGTGTGACTCTTGAATAAGAAGAGACCAAGGAACAGAGGTTACAAAAGGGAGTTCTTTTTCAGCGACAGATTATTTTTCCAAAACTGGAGTAAAAAATGGATAAACCTGGATATTATTGGAGAGCTGGTCACCCACCCACCTCCAAATAAAGGGCTTCACTTCTTTACTTATTTTAATCCTTCATAACATCACAAGAGATTACCCAGTTGGAGAAGCAAGCTGGTGATGAAATGGTCCATTAGTATCATTGCAAAATACCAGGTCTACTGCTGGGTGGAAAGTGCCCCTTAGGTCTTTCACAGGACAAGGGAAAGTGGTACCCTCAGGAGGTCGCTCCAAAATCGATGGGGCTCCACAACATCTGTTAAGAGGTATTTGCAGCCTTTCTGACCCTGACGGAGTTGGAAGGACATCTGCTAATAAGGCTACTCTTGAATGGTACAACCACTCTGTCATGTAGTACATAAGTAAGGGAACATGAGAGGTGGTGAAAGTCCATCAATAAGCAGTAAACAGTGGTCCCCTTTATTCCATGGTGTCTGCCCAGTGAGAGATTAGAAGAAAAATTAGAGACTGACACCAATGATTGTGCTTTGTTTATGTATTGTTCTAAGGGCTCAGTGTCTGTCAGGAAAAATTTCTTAGGCTTATGTATGTTAGTGGAAGGTTTTTATATTTTTGTTCTGAGTAGCCCTTTCTTCTACAGTCTGTGAATTCACATGTTTGCTTGACCCAGCTTGAGCTTCTATTTAATATAGACTGCTGTCATTCAATATGCATTCTTGACCCAGCTTGGGCTTCTGTTTAATATGGACTGCCATCATTCAATATGCATGCTTGTTTATGCCATCTCTGTATACTACATCTGTTTTGTGCAGAGAACTAGCCCAGCACAGGGTGTTAAGAATTTCTGAATGGAGTCTTCCCAACTCTGGCTTTTAATGAAGAATTTGCCTCTCTGATTTTATAGCCAGTTTGTGTTGTTTTCCTTTTACTTCAACATGGCTGTTTTTGATGTTTTTATTTTGGATGACATTTTAGTTGGCAGCCGTTAACTGAGCTTCTGGCACTTACTCTTTGAAGCTTGCTTTGTGTTTCACAACACCAAGGTCTAATTTAGTTGAGCTTGTAGAGATTGCCTCTAAGCAATGTCCTTGTTTAGGTGACTGCTACAACTGTCTGTTATCTTGTGTTCTCTACTGTTTGTAGTATTTTGATATTCCCTTCTAATGACTCGTTTGCCTGTCCCTTTCCAGCCCCTGTACTTGGTATGGTGAAGGTTTCGTGTTTTCCTCTGGTGCTCTGTTGTGATGTCTTTGTTCCTACACTCATTATTTTTTTCCTGCCACTAGCACAGTTTGGCTACTTATCCCAGTGTACCTCAGTGAAGAGTTCCCTTATGCAAAGCCTAAAATGAACTTCTTCTAAGGGCTCATATCTGTCAAATCATAAGCCAGCAGACAGCGCCCTCAAAAAATGCATTATCCATATTAGCTTAGGAAAAAATACATGAAGCACTGCCTCAGTTGTCATTGCTTCAATCTGGTCACCTGAAGACACAAGATAAAAACTCCAGAGCTTACTCGCATCTTCTCAGATGGAGGCATTTGACTGCACCCAATGTTAGAAATTAGTGCGAGGGTCCCCATCTGATCCCAGACTGCTTTTACAAGACTGTAGAACCTAGTTTGCCTTCATTAAGGGTAGATCATGCTCTTTGAATCTGATGGACAACTTTGAGAATGTCACCAAAGCCATGGAAGAAGGCAAAAACGGTACATATTCTTTTGTGACTTAGCCAAGGCTTTAGACATAATCCCCCACTCAGATATCATTATGAAACTATGCCAGCTGGGGATTAACCCAGATGCCACTAGATGGGAGCTAACTGGCTCACAGACAGAACACATACTGTCAAAGTTGGGGATTCAACCTCTACCTGTAGACCAGTTACCAGTGGCGTACCACAGGGATTTGTGCTGGGCCCTCTACTGTTTGGAATCTATTTCTTGGAAGTCCGATTGAAAGTAGGTTTGCTGATGATTACAAACTGGGCCCAATCACGGAGTCCCCAAATGATGTTAACATATTTCAAAAGGGGCTAACACAGACAAATGATTGGTGCCAAAGCCATGGACTAAAACTAAACACAAAAATGTGCATTTGTTATCTTGTTTGATAAAGAGCAAGTCCCTGCAACTTACAGTATTGACAGCACCCTCCTAAACTCAAACCCAGTGGTGTGAGATTTGGGAGCACAAGTTGATAGCAATCTAAACTTAGATTACCATGTGTCCACAGTGGTAAGGAAAGCCTTCTACATTGCACATTTCATAAGTAAGAGCATTGCATCAAAGATTAAAGATGTTATAAGTCGTCTGTACTCAACCCTTATCAGACCACTAACAGAGTACAACACTCCTTTTTCATGTACCTCACCAGACACCTACAGCAGCTGGAGAGACCAGAGGTTTCTCACCTAGAAAATTCAGGCCCTCCAAAACATGACCTGTATGAAAAGACTGAAAGCCCTGTCACTGTACTCTGTATCCTACAAGCTGCTGAGAAGTGACTTGAGCCTCAGTCTCTGCACATCCGCAAATCAAATGGAACAAGAGTCACTCTATAGGGATCTCAACCTACCCTGTGACATTAAAAGAACATGCTAGAGAGACAGATACAGTGGATATAAAAAAGTGTACACACCCCTCTTAAAATGCCATTTTTTTGTGATATAAAAAATGAGACCATAAATAATTTCAAAACTTTTCTCACCTTTAGTGTGACCTATAACCTGTACAATTCAATTGGAAAAAACAAATCTGTTGGGGAAAAATATAAAAAAATAAACGTACAATAAGCTGGTTACATAATTGTGCACACTCTTAAACTAATACTTTGTTGAAGCACCTTTTGATTTAATTACAGCATTCAGTCTTCTTTGGTACACACCTGCCATCAATTTAAAGAGACTCTGATTGACCCCAAATAAAGTTCAGTTGCCCTAGTAGGATTTTCCTGACATTTACTCAGTTGCCTGCTACAGCAAAAGCCATGGTTCGCAGAGAGCTTATCAAGCATCAGGGGGATCTCATTGTTGAAAGGTAACAGTCAGGAGAAGGGTACAAAAAAATTTCCACAGCATTAGATATACTATGGAACACAGGGAAGATAGTCATCAAAAAGTGGAGGAAATATGGGACAACAGTGACATTGCAAAGAACTGGACGTCTCTCCAAAATTGATGAAAAGACAAAACAAAAACTGGTAGGGAGGCTGCCAAGAGGACCTACAGCAGCACTAAAGGAGCTGCAGGAATTTCTGGCAAGTACTGGTTGTGTACTACATGTGACAACATTGTCCCGTATTCTCCATACATCTGAACTATGGGGTAGGGTTGCAGGACAGAAGCCTTTTCTTACAGAGAAAAACATCCAGGCCCAGCTAAAATTTGCTAAACAATACGTAAAGTCTCAAGCATGTGGGAAAATGTGTTATGGTATGATGAGACCAAGGTTGAACTTTTTGGCCACAATTCCAAAAGATACTTTTGGCGCAAAAACAACACCTCACATCAACAAATGACCACCATCCCCACGGTGAAACATGGTGGTGGCAGTATCATGCTTTGGGTTGCTTTTCTTCAGCTGGAACTAGGGCTTTAGTCAAGGTGGAGGGAATTATAAATAATTCCAAATGCCAGTCACTTTTGACCCAAAACCTTCAGGCGTCTGCTAGAAAGATGAAGAGGAATTTCACCTTTCAACATGACAATGACCCCAAGCATACATCCAAATCAACAAACAAATGGCTTCACCAGAAGAAGATTAAAATTTTGGAGTGGCTCAGCTAGAGCACAGACCTAAATCCAATAGAAAATCTGTGGGGTGACCTGAAAAGGGGCTATGCACAAGAGATGCCCTCGCAATCTGACAGATTTTGGAACTCTTATAGGTTCATAGGTTGGTACTAGGCTATCGGCCCTAGGGCCTATACAAGCCTAGCCATAACAATTCCCTGGATATTTCTTCCCACGATATTTACTTCCATGGACCCCTGTCTAGCAGGGCAACTGACGTGATCCCCAGGGTGAATTTCTTATCTCCCATCCAGTCATCAAGGTTCCTTTTGAAGAGGGCCAAGGAGACGCACTGCTTGACATGTATGGGCAGACTATTCCAGAGTCTGGGGAGTCTCTGGGTCAGGAACCTATCCCTCCAGCATGTTTTGTTCATTATGATGACAAGGTTTAGATCCCTGGAGCGTGTAGCTCTGAGGGATTGGAATTGCAAAGAAGAATGGTCAAATATTGCCAAGTCTAGATGTGCCATGCTGTAGATTCCTAACCAAGACTGACTGTTGTAATTAAATCAAAAGGTGCTTCAACAAAGTATTAGTTTAAGGGTGTGCTCACTTATGCTAGCAGCTTACTGTACGTTTTTTATTTTTTATATTTTTCCCCTAACAGATTTGTTTGTTTTCAATTGAATTTTACAGGTTATAGGTCACATTAAAGGTGGGAAAATTTTGAAATGATTTATTGTGGCCTCATTTTTTATATCACAAAAACCTGACATTTTAACAGAGGTGTGTACACTTTTTATATCCACTGTCCAAGAGATTGCTACAGCTCTGGAATAAACTCCCAATTCACATGAAGCAGAGCTCAATAACGCGATTCAAGCACAACCTAGACAATTGGACTGGAGACCGTAAATTCACCCTGGGGATTGCATCTATGTTCCTTATGGACGGGGGCATTCAGTGCTGTTCCTAGACTTGCTGTGCAAACGACCATCTAACCAAGGTCATTTAGGGAACACTGGTATAACACGGATTGCCTTATTAGGGCCCTAGGGTCATTAGCCTAGTAAACTCCTATGAAACCTGTGAGATGGTAAAAGGGTACTTGCGTATTATCGCAACCAGATTTTTGCGATCATAAAGGTTGCTTCTCGATAGTGAAATGTGTCCGGTAAGATTTTAAAAATGGGACACAATGTGTTTTCTTTGACAAGGAAGGGTCTTTTATGCAGGGTTATGAATACAAATTAGAAAAATAGTGAAGTGTCTATGCATGCACTTCCCTGGAGGCAGCATGTCATTGCATCTTCCCGGTTACTGAGATCACTTCATGATTACACATAGTAAGAGCACTTTCCCAAAACATCTCATTGCCGGACAATGCTCTCTTCTTCCTGTACTTTGTGGCTGTTAGCAACCGTTTTTTTTTTTTTTTTTTTTTTTAATTTTGACCTGAAGATGTCTTTACAAATAGTACCCCCCCCCCCAAAAAAAAAGTGACCAAAACCATCATTACAGGCTCTCTGCCTTTGCCTTCTCTGAAGGCTGCTTCCTTCCACACTGTCAAAATAATCCATTCGTCAGAACAGCAGCAGGCATTCTAATTCAAGCGTGCGTGTGTGTAAGGCACTCTGAAAACACAAAGCGGGTTTTCTCAAATGTTTGTCTTCCCCTTCACACAGACCCTGTAACGGAAAGCTAGTCCACAACAAATAAAACAGACCCTAAATACCACCTTACAGTGGTTTGTGGCCTCGTTTGTACAGAAGTATTGTAAATTCGCAACCGTGAAAATCTGGTTACGATAATACGCAAGTACCGGTAAAAGATATAGAGGACAGAATCAGTCAGATGGAGCTACTTCTGTCCCTAAGATGGATTCATGGGGCACATTTAACACCAGCTCTTGCTTGATACGTAACAGATATGTTTTCTACCATCCTCTGCCTTAGTGTCAGAGGGTTTTGAACTAATGCACAACTAGCAAGTATCTTGGACTGCTGTGTTATTTTTAACTTGCACCAATGGAGTGGACCCTTAGTTCCCACAAATGTTTTTTGGTCAATGCTGTTGGGACAGAGGATTCCCCTCCCTGGGTTCAACAGGGCTGTTTTGCTAAAATTGCAGAAGATGATCTTAGGCTTGCAAGACAAGGCAGTTTTTGTGAACTGTATTAATGAATGTTGGTTAGTAACCTTAGGGAAACAGACTAATGCCAGGGCCAAATCCGCCATAGGTCTCTCCCTTTCCACATGCTTATTGTGCATCAACCCGATGCAAATTTGCCAAGTGTGAGGCCACCTTCTCTACCTCTCTGAGGCCTGGTAAAGGGACTTAGGAGGACCTAGTGGCTTTATCTTCTCCATTTGAATCCCCTTAGGTGACCCTTCATGTGGAGAAGATTTAAGACTCATAATGCCCTGAAGTCCTCTATGGGACTAGCATTTGATCATCTTGTTTTTTCCCCTGGGAACATGGTTGTTTTATTTTTAGGTGTGTAGAAGTGGACTCAGTGCTCTCCTTTTCACTTAGGATGATAACACTGGTAAAAATAAAACATTTCATGAAGACTTAAAAAAAAAAAAAAAAAAAAAGTGATACTTGGGTTACGTAAGCAGTAGGTTCTGGTAGAAAGAAGTCTAGTGTCTTGATACTTAAGAGTAGCTATATACAAAACTAGACGTTACTTTATGTTGTGAAATAAGATAGAGGATGGAAATCTGTGCTTAGATCCAAAGCTACTAATGCCTCCAAAGTGATTGAGAATGTATGTTGAACCTGTCCTTAAAATAACAGTGATGAGATGCTCAGATCTGGTCTGAGATACTAACATATTTCATGACTTGGGTCTTAATGAGTATCTGGGCAAAGAAGAATGTTGGCAGCCTCTATGCCAAATAGAGCTTTTAGTCAAGGATGCTATCTTTACAGCTTGTGAGTATCTCAGACCTCCTGATCCAAGAAAGGAGGATGCCCTTTATAAGTCTCCTTTTGGAGTGAGAGTATTTCAAACCATCCTGACTTACTTTTCTCTGAATCCTTAAGCCCATCTTACATCTTTGAAACCAAAGCACCATATAAGGAGTTTAAATAATTGGAGAGGGATATGCATGAGGTATTTACTGTAAAACTGTCTCATATCCCTTAGATAATTGCTTGTCAGTGCAGATTACAATCCTGCATGATGGATCAGACATTGGAAAAGCATTTGATGCTTCCTGATCTTAAAGTAGAGGAACTGATTAAGATCTTTGCCCTTCATTAGGTTAACAGATGGCTGTTGGTAGTTTTGAGTGCACTGAGACTTGTGTGTCCCTGTGCAGTGTGTAGCACAGGTTTTTCTCCTTGTAAGGGTGAGCTTAGGTTTACCCCCTTGGACACCCTTCATGGGCAGTGAATGTCTTCTTGGGCAGGCCTTCCATAATTTGATCTTCAAAAAAAAAGCAGGACTTTACCACTCTGAAGCCTTTGTATGACCATCCTTTGCCATCCCACCCCATACACACACCTTGTAGGCTAGTCCAGCCCACCCAGGCACTAAAAAAAATGCACTAATGCACTATACAAACACACCATTAATCACACCACTGCAACCTTCAGATTCACTGTTATCGATAAAATAGTAGGTGAGAGAGTAAATATAGGAGGTTTGCATGGTCTTCTGGACTCAAAGGAGAAAAAATGGATTATAAAATTAGGTGCTTTGTTTTCACCTGGATTGAATGAAGATCTTTAATTGATGAACCAATCACAGGGCACTTGAACACAAGGATCATGTATATAAGCACAGTGTACTAATATTTAATTAAACACTGAGGAAGGCTGTTACTTTTTACTTTTGACAAGCCGAAAACCGGTTTGTTTTTGGGTTTTGTGCTTTGAACAATAAACTAAATCTCCACAGCTCATCATTGTCTGCTGACTTCTTATTTGAATTTTATCACCTTTTTAACTCATTCACATCCCAGGAGAGGAGCATGCTGATGGCCTTCCCTGAACAACAACTGCAATTTCAGAATTCAGGAGCCTTCCCTGGTTATTTGATCAGAAGAGGGCACCCTGGAGAAGAACCTGTTCATTGATGAAACTTTTTTTTTTTTTTGCCACTTCTGCCCAGCGCAGCACTAGTTCATTCTCCCTTTTATGATAGTGGAGATTCTTGTATGCCTGCCCACCATTCCCACTGATTCCCTGTATAATTAAAAAAAAAACACAGAAGATCAAAGCTGATCCTTTTTGCCATTTGCTGACTTAGAAAGGGTGGGGTTTCAGGCTCTTGGTTCCGTGGCAATATAAGAAACCTTTCCAGTACAAGCTAAGGAAGTCCCTACATTTTGGGATATTTACTGGCTCACCTGCTGGACCTAGCTCATGGTTTTTAGCTCTCCTGAATCCTGACAGAATTCCTGACACGGAGTTTAGAGGTAACTGGAGCTATAAAGAAACCTTCAACTCACTGGTCATATCTTTCTTATTGGAAGTGGTTTTCTTTTTGTTAAGATTTTTATTTTTAAAATATTACTTTAGTTAGCATACAAGTTATTCTGGCTCAATCACCTTGTGAGTTACATCCATGGCATTCCAGTCATGGTGTATGTTTATGGATATTTCTTCTCTTATGATCTTGTGGTCTGCAAGATTGTGGTCCAGCACCACCTGATCAAGCAGATCCTTAAAGGAGCTCTTTCTATTTCTGTCCTCCTTTTTAGAACCCTCATCATTGGGATTTGAAACATATAATCAACAGGCTTGTTTATTCCTTATTCAAGGCATTTTGTTTGGGAGCTCTGAAGTTCATCCACAATCTCTCCCAAATGTGGTGTCAAAATTGATCTTAAATTAGTCAATGTAACCCTGTTTCCTTTCCAAGGGTGCATGTATAAACCAAGGGAGAATGAGCCCTGTCACACCATGCACTTGCAGCACTGATTGTTCTTAAATCAGTCTATTTAACTCTTTCCTTTACTCTCCTAGGGAGGAGGGGGGTTTGTGTGTGTGTAAACAAAGGGGAAAATGGCCTCCTTCTGGCATAAAGTCCTTAAGACCCACATGCCCCATCTTTGAATAGTAGCTCAGGAGCTGAAAGAGCTATGTGGGAATGTAGGAGTGAATGACTTGTGTGGGCTAACCTGTTCTAGGAAAGGAAGAGGTGGCTTCCAGTCAGCTGATCACCTCTATGCAAACAAAGGTTTGTAAGGCACAGAAATAGATAGGACCAGGGATATGGAACTGGCAGTCTCAAAGCTAATGGGGATAGGCATTCATTAGTATGCGAGTAAACACACGTACATGCTCTCCAGATGGTACAGGATGCCCCACTGTGTCATGTTTGCTCAATCAATCTTCATGGTGGAACTCAGGCTTTAGAAGAAGCACCTTCATTCTCTGGGTGCTTGTGAAGGCACAAATCACCTGCATGGCTTCTTTAATGGACTCTCTTCTCACCTCTTTGCTGGGGACTCGAGACGTTTACGTTTTAAATTCTATTTATATAATTATTGGTTCGGTATACCTTAGTGACCCCTCTTAAGCATGGCAGTTGTTTTTGGCAGGGGAAGCATGCCTGCTCTGCCTTCATGTCCAGTCACTCAGTATACTGTCTGTATATTCGCACAACTTCAGAGCAAAAACAAATGCATCGATTTGCCTCTGGTAGTGTGGCATTGGACATGGGTAGAGATCAGAGGTAGAGTGAGGTCCCCCATACAGAAAGGCTGCAGTCTCCTTAACAAAAGTACCATGAATTCAACTTCACTCACTTTAGTTTTGCAATGACAATTTAGACCAGAAGGATAGTGTGGCTTGGAGCAAGACAGTTCAGCATCTATAAATTAACGTCCGTTTAAGCATTTTGTTCTGACTGCCCATGTCTTTTAGTGATTTTCCTTTTGTTGCACATGCACTTGAGTTTTCTCCTTCACTTTTACATCACTCTTTTAAGAGACTTAGATGGCTGAAAAGATTGCACTTAACCACTGCTTAGCCCATAAAGATGTCATTTAAATTCCAGATTTTTGTCTGCAAATATTTTTGAGCTTGTTCACATCCAGCCATATAGACTAGCAGTATATAATGATTTTAGTACAATTCATTTGCTTAAACATAACCATTGATGAGACATAGCTGTTTAAATGTTTCTTTAAATTATTTTATCTATTCGTTTGTTTTGAGCTTTAAACATACCTCTGATACCATGTTCACTTGTTTTGTACTGTAATGGTCATCTCACTGTTTTTGATTAGGTGACTGTTGGCTTGCCAGTTATATTTTCTGATTGTGTGAAGGATTGAAAAAAGAGAACCACTGCACTGTTTTAGTACTGGTTGTTCAGCTTCAAGGTTATAGCACTTAAAGGTCAGAAGACACTTGACTATGTCAGTTAGTTGTTGAGGCCATGGCTCATTAATCCTGGTGTTGATAAAGTTTATGGTCCCTTTATGTTATTGTCGCTTGATCTCTTCTAGCCAAACCTTTTTTTTTTCAGATTGCTGTTAAAGTCCAAACGTTAGAATGTAAAAAGAAGGCATTTAGTGGCCAATTATCTCTTGTCAGGGCATGGACCTGTGTGATAAGCAGGACAACCAAAGTGTATGAAGTACTCAAATGAGTACAATGTTAGATTGTAGCAGTTTGTTTACACAGTTCCTTAAGCACAAATGTTAAGCAAAAATAATGCAGAAGAGTATGACTAAATCAAATTAATTCTGTTCCTTTCCTTTTGAGTATCTTGTCTTGTTTTAATCAGTAACAGCATTCACTGGTCATATGCTGCAGCACTTAGTACTATAGTGTACACCTTTTCTGTCAACTTATCAGTATATGTTGAAACAAACCGAAAATACCTTGCACCTACTTTCTCTAATCCCTAGTTTATTTCGCTGGATTACTGTTCTTTAAATTATTTGGTATTGCAAGCATACCAAGTCATTCATAATTAATTCCATTTTCTAAGTACATTTTTATTTAAATTTAACATTTGTTATGATGGAGAGTAATGAGTTTATTTTCATCTCTGAAGGTTTTTTTTTGTTATCTTGGTATTTGTATATTTAAATTTGTCTTTTAATTGATTTTGTTTTGTCTATATTTAAATTTATTTTAATGTGTATTCTAACTGTTTTCATAGCTTTTAGTTAGCATTTGCTTGTTTGAATTTTATTCATTTTAATAAAGCAGTATAATATAATCTGAGCTCAATAGAGAAGTCTCAGAGGTGCCTGACATCATGGTTCTTTGCCTTCTAGTGAGACTGGATGGCAGGGAGTATGTGGAGAAGCCCCTACTTCTCAGCAGCTTCAGTCAGCGCTGTCTACTAAAGACATGTATATGTAAGTAGTACTGACCAAACATTTCATGATTTCTACAGTATTTGCTTCGGACATCAGCTGATATATGTGGTGTCATATATGCTTTTCTTTGAAAATGGCAGCTTGATGGCAGATGTTCATTACTGTCTTAGATGCTATTACTCATAGTAACAGTGTCAGTAACTTCAATACAAAAGGGTGCAAAGCATGTATTATTTACAGTTTTGTTCTGGAGGAATATGATATTGTAACCATATTTGCTTTTAAAGAATTTTATTCATCACACTGATTTTCAACATGGGTTCACATACATTAGTTATATTGAAAACAGAAGAATCTCCAGTAACATTTTCCATTGTCGTGTATATGCATTATAAATGTGCTATGTCAAAATTCTGTTTATTCATGTGCACACTACAACTCATAATTTTCATTTCCTACTGATCCTAAGCATCATTTTGTGTAATATTCACAAGTGTGTAATTTATTTTTTATGAAATGTAATTCCTCCATCTTCTAATAATTCCAGCTTTTGACTTTTATTTCCTTTACTGTTTTTAGTACTTCATTTACTGCTGGCCCAATTTTTGATTTACACTTTCATGCAGTTGCTGCAAATAACATTAAACTTAACAAGACTTTGCTATGCCTTGGCATTTCTGAATCTAAACTCCAATGTAGTAGCATTATCATCTTGGTTAAAATATGTTCCCCAACAGTTTTGTCAGGACAGTTTGCAAGGAGCCCTCAAGCCCAGTTATCTCCATGATGTCCCAGAAAACCTGTTCCCAGTTTTCTGTCCCCTTCCCTAACTTCAGCAACTGTTTTCCACTTGAGGAGAAATTCCTCTGAATGGAATTAAAAGTATCTATGTAAACATTCCTGTGTGTGTGTCTTTCGGCTTTTTCCATTTAGGGGTCGCCACAGCGGAACTCTGGTCCGCTAATGATTGGCAGTTGATTTTTACATACCGGCATGCCAGGCCTGACGCACAACCTTCAACGAAGGTACGCCCATTCATGCATGTCTCCCCGCAGAAGATGCTCTAGCTGAGAATCGAACCCGACAGCGTCTTACTGTGATGTGACAACGCTATTGCAGCACCACCACCGCGGGTCTGTAAACATAAATATCCTAAATCAACTTGATTTTGTACCATGCCTATGGGGCCTTAGAAATGTATTCTGTTTTCTAATTTGCCATTCTGTTGATCCTTTCCAATATGCATGCAGTCTGCATGTTTTCCCTGTGTTCTTGTGGGTTTTTTTCCTGGTGCTCCAGTTTCCTCCCACATCACAAAGACATGCGTCTGGAGCGTTTCTCTCCAGGCCTCCACTGAAAATTGTCTTCGTTCCAAGTCTGACTTTCCTGGTAAACAAATGTTAAAAAAATAAATAAATAAAAAATAAATATATATATATATATATATATCTATATACACACACACACACACACACACACACACACACACATATATATATATATATATATATATATACTAGTTTTGTTTGTATTACACTTCAAATGTTTACAATGCTGAATTTCAAAACACTACATATTAAACTATAGACATGCACACTTACAACACCAATGACTAACTCTTTCCAGAAGGCAATATAAACCCAAACTAGGTGGGGGGGCAGTGCCACACCCACCCACCCTAACTAGGACAAGATCTACATTAGTAGCAGAAACAGATTTATTGAAAGAAAACTTTTTTAATTGTAACACCTTAGGTGTGATGCATTTAGCTCAGTGTAAATTATGTGGTGCATCCTATGTTGGAAAAACTGAGTCCGTACTTAAAAAGAAAATTTATGAGCACCATTATGATGTACGTAATTCTAACATAAACGATGCACTTTACAAACACCCCCTACAATGTAGTCAAGCCAATTAGACCTTTGTACTGGAATGGATACCAAATAATGGTAGAGGTGGCCCTTGGGAAACAACTATAGAATTTAAATAATTATATTGGCAGCTGGTGCTTGAGGCCAACAAAACCCCCCAGGGCTGAATGAAAATATTTCCATCTCCCCTGTGTTGAAACAGAGAGCTGCCAAGTTATGAAGCTGGGGAATTGTGTTGTGGCTACTAGATGGTGGTCTAGGTCTTAAATAGTTTATACAATGCATTTTTATTTGTTTTTATTTGTTCTTATTTATCTGAAAATGATCGGTATAGATCTATTTAATTTTGCTTTGCATACAACGTTCTGTACAATACTGTGCAATGCATCTTTTACGAAATAATTTTAAGGCAATTTTATGGTTTATACATTACATTTTTGGAAATGCTATGGTTTTAACTATATCGGTGTAACAAGATGGGTTTTTATTGAATGGCCATAATTATTTAAATGGGAAATTAAATGTGTTTTATCTGATGAAGTCTGTTAGGAACTGACAAAAACGATGTGAAGTGAATAGGTTCATAGGTTGGTACTAGGCTATCGGCCCTAGGGCCTATACAAGCCTAGCCATAACAATTCCCTTGAAGTCTTTTGATGGAGTCGGAGGGAATGTATTTTCAGAGTGTTCAAAGAAATTTCTCAGGGTTTTGGTCATGAATGTTGGCGTTTATTTTCAAATTTTATTACAATTGCACTCATAGTAAACTTTTTTGAAGCAGTGACTTTGTCAAGCCTTCCTTAAAGTGCTTGTGAATTTTTTATGGTTCTTGGGTGTTGCAAGCATTGGTCCTGGTGATTGTATTGGTTTAAGTAGTATGGAACTTCATCAGAAAATGCAAGAAAAAATGAGAATACCTATGATATATAAAGTTCAAAATAGGGCATAATAAAGTTTAGCCAATAAAATTCTGTAAATACTTTGTTTTATCTTGTTTAAACTGAAAAACTAAATCTTAAGTAAAAACGGTCATAAAAAGCATTAGTCAGACTTGTTGTCTCAGTATGCAAATGAATAGGGAGTGGCTTGCCTGTGCTAAATACCAACAATGACTTTAGAGGCATAGATCAAAGTAACAAAAATATTAAGTAAATAATCCAAATAAAATCGCCAATATGTAAAAGTGTACTCATCCATAGTGTTAAGCATCTTGTGAGGGTAACCCTTGTAACATAAAACCAGACAGTTAATATTTCAGTTTCATATTATGGTTAATTAATTACAAAAAAGGCATCCAGGAATATCTTTCAGTGTTCTATGCTGTAAAATAACCTAGGAGTACATAAATGGTATAGTGAGAGTGGATTTCAATTATTGCAAATAAAAAGAACAAAAATAAAAATAAACTGTCTTTAAGGTAGCTTCAGTCCTAAAACAAAGTAAATATATTGTGAGGTTTTATTAATTAGTCAACCATCTCAAAGCACACTTTAAATTAATGTTGTCATTAAGTCCAGGGTTGCATTCTGCGTTTAATTCTAGTTGCTGTATGAGTTCGTGGAAATCTAAAAGTGAATTCATATCGCCATAAAAAGTTTGAACTTGTTCCAGTACAAAAGACTTCATCCTAGTGACGTTTGTGCAGGAGATGCTGTTTGCCATCTCAATTTCTGATGGCCGTGCAGTGCTCCTTTATGCAGCTCGAAAGGTTCGTAGATATCTTCCCCACATAGAAACTGTATTTATATACAGCTGCATAGACAGTAAAGGAGCTATTGCAATAGTAATGTTTAGCAAAGATAATCTTTTTATGGTAATGTGCAAAAACAAAGTCTTTTCCTTTTAATATATAATCACACGCAACACACTTGTTACACAAATGCATGCCTGGGAGGGGGAAACTGTGGTTTGGTGAAGTCAGAGGGAATGTATTTTCTGTGTGTTCAAAGAAATTTCTCACTGTTTTGGATCTCTTGTGTGAGAAAACAGGGCTATTTCCTAATACTCTGGACAAATCTCTGTTGGAATTAATCAAAGACCAATTTCGTTGAAGCACGTCTCGTATGCAGTACAGGTCTCTGCAAACTGGGACCAGAAAACTTGTGTTGGTATGTACTAGAAATATGTGTTGAATGGGTGCTTGAGAATGGGGGTCTGGTTCTGTCTTGCAGTATGATTTGGTCCAAAAGAGGCTTGGTTCTGTCTGGATCGTTCGTTCATAGGTTCATAGTTGTGTACTAGGCTAATGGCCCCGGTGCCTTTATAAGCCTAGCCCATAGATTACCCTGGCATCGTGCCACCCAACCTTATTTCCTAGTGCCTGTGTCAAGTAGAGCCACTTAGTGATCCCCAGGGTGAATTTTCTATTTCCAAACCACTCATCAAGATTTCTCTTGAAGAGGGCCAGTGAGGTGCACTGCTTGACATGTATAGGAAGTCTGTTCCATAGCATGGGCAGTCTCTGGGTTATGAACCTGTCCCTCCAGCATGTTCTGTTGATAGTGGTAATGAGGTTGAGGTCTCTGGAGCGCATAGGGCAGAGAGATTTCTTTAGATGTAGCATTTCTAACAAAGCTGGGTCAGACATGGCTTTGTAAGTCAAGCAGAGATTGCCTCCAAGTAGGCAATATGAGACAGAGAATAGTTGGAGTTTTTTGAGTCTGTCCATATAGGACAAGTGTTTAAGGCCTAGGATCCTCTTTGTGCGGTACTTATACGGCCTTTCCAGTTGTTGCAGGTGTCGAGTGAGGTACATACCAAATGGGGCATTGTACTCAATGATTGGCTAATGAGAAGAGTAGAGGGAGACAATGACCACTTTCTTCCTGGATGCAAAACCGTTAGTAATGAGATGTGCGACATAGAAGGACTTTCTGACCACAGTGGCAAACTGGTGCTCAAAAGAGAGGTTGCAGTCAGCCTGTGTTCCCAGATCTCTTATAACACCTTCTGTGTTCAGTGGACTACCATCAATGTGGTAAGTCAAGGGAACCGGGTTTTTCCCAAAGGGGATGAAGGCACATTTTTTGGCATTGAGCTTAAGGCCATGGTTCTGACACCAGTCGTTGGTCTCCTTGAGGCCTTTCTGTAGGATGCCAGCATCACTTGGGGAGTTAATAATAGCTTCCAACTTGCCATAATCTGCGAACTTTGTCAGCCAGAGTCCCTTCGTGTTGGCCTGGACTTCAGAGAACTGGATACCAAACAGGAGAGGACCCAGGACCGAACCCTGTGGGACTCCACTCTTGACTGGTCGGCAATCTGACTTGGAGTCAGCTGCTTTCACACTGTGGGTTCTATCTGTGAGCCAGTTGCAACCCACCCAGTGATATAGTGGTTGATGCCTAGCTTAGTAAGTTTTTCTATGATTCTTGAGTGGGGAATGGTATTAAAGGCCTTGGCTAGATAAAGTTAGGCTGCATGAACCACCTCACCTTCATCCAGAGCTCTGGTGAGTGACTCAAAGAAGTCGACCAAGTTGAGCAGGCATGATCTACCCTTCAAAAAACAAAATTGTGTAGGGTCCAGAGTTTGGAGATTCCCTATATCCTTGTTTATTACGTCCATTATGATGCATTACATAGCTTTGCATATCAGACTCGTCAGGCTAATGGGGCAATAGGTTCCGGGGTCTGTAGTTGCTCCTCCTTTGTGGAGTGGGTTGACTGCAGCAGTGCGCCATTCGGTATGGACAAAGCCTGAAGTGAGGCTGTGATTGAACAAGGCACACAAGTGAGGTGCCAGTTCACTCTGTACTTCCTGTCGAACACAGCCAGGGATACTGTCAGGTCCCATAGAAGCTGTATTCTTGGCCTTGGACAGTGCTGTTTTAACCTGTGCAGCAGTAATACTGGGTGCCTGGCAATCTACTGGTATTGTGATTCGTCCTTTGGGAAGAGGGGTAAAGTTGGCACTGAATCTGTCTGCAAGTATATTTGCAATATCTGTTGGCTCGGTATAGGAGGTACTATTGTGCAGTAGCTCAGAGCAAATCAGGGTATTGCCATGGAGATTTTCACAACTATAGAAGGCCTTGTGGTTGTCTTTACTATCTGCTGCAATTCTGTTTTCATAGCTAGCTTTAGAGGATTTGATGAGGGATCTCAACCTTTTATTGAGACTGATAAGGGAGTTTTTCCAGTCTTGGGACTTCACCTTATTCTGCATCAGTTTCCTCTTCCTGTTGTAGAGTTTGTTTATGGCAGGGGACCACCAGATTGGCTTCCTTTTTTTTGAGGAGAGGGTCTTGGTTCTATTGGGTATGGCGAGATCCAGGCATTTGTGTACGTGTTCGTACAGTGCATTGGTGTATGATTTGGCAGTCATGCAACTATTCTCCATTTGTATGGGTGCCGTGAAGTTAGCCACCTCTGTTTTTAGGAGCCTAAAGTTAGCTTTGGAGAAGTTTTTCATGATGGTTACCTTTGTTGGGGAGGGATGTGAATTTCCAAGGTGATTAGCTTGTGATTGGATCTAACCAGGGAGGAGTTTACTATTGGTGTAGAGCAGCAGTCGCCCATGTTAGTAATGACTAGGTCAAGGATGTTGCTACCTTTAGAGGAGGTAAGAACGAGCTTGTCCAGGGCATTGGAATTAATGAATTCCAGAAAGCGTTGGACAAGTGTACTGGTACATGAGTAGTTTTCCCAGTTAATGGAAGGGTAGTTGAAATCGCCCAGTGTGAATGTTAGGTTGGACCCTAATATTCTCCAGGGTGCCTAGGAATGTGGAGTGTGAATCTTGGGACATGATTGGGGACCTATAACAGGCTACAACCTGAATTGCTGTCTTACCTAATGTTAGCTGCACCTGAAGTATCTCGGATGCGTTATGTTGGGCTACCGGTCTGGAGGTATGCGCATCCTTTATGAATATAGAAATACCACCACCTTTGCAGCTTCGGTCCAAGTTCTGGGGTTGAAAGATGTGGAATAAGGTATTGCCTGGTAGTGCAGGGGTGATTACTTCTGCCTTGAACCAGGTCTCTGTTACAGCACAAATGTCGATGTTCTCCATTTTAAGGAGTACTTCGAGCAAGTGCATTTTCAGATTCAGACTTCTAGCATTGAGCGGCATGAGCCTCAAATTGCATTTGTTTGTAGCTGTTACAGTGGTAATTTGGTCTTTGGAACACCACCTGAAAAAGGCACTGTAGGGGTGGCAAGAGCCTTGGCCAGTATCCTGAAGCCCAGGGGTGACAGATGCAGCCC